>NC_141038.1:27442500-27742500 GCF_052040795.2 Danio rerio
GAAGTTCATGGCTCTGAGTAACCAGCATGTTTTAAAATATTATCTTTGTGTTAAAAAAAAAAAAAAAACAAAGTTATAAAACCGAATGAGGGAGAGTAAATGACGAGGTATTTTTCATTTGTGGGTGAACTATCCCTTTAACAGTTCATTGGCAGTAATTGGAGCCATTTAAACAGTACAGTACTGAAGTATTTGTATATTTTAAGTGTGAGACAAAAACAGAAATCTAATATAAATACAGATCCACTATTGCAGTGTTTATTTGAACTCACCGTCTGCATATCTTCAGTTCACCAAAGGAATCATGAGAGTTAGGTAACGGCCTCAAAAATCAATGCTGCCTTAAGGTTGAACGTGGCTGGATAAACTTGACCAGGCAATTTACTCAACTAGTCCTGTATACACTGAACGGTTCATTGGCAGTTATTTGAGCCATTTAAACAAAACAGAAGCATTTGTTTATTGTAACTCTGAGCCTAATTAAGAAATCAACTATAAATACAGAATCACTATTGCACCGTTTATTTGGACTCACTGTCTGCATATCTTCAGTTCCCTAATGGAATTATGCACGTCTGGTAATGGCCTAAAAACTGCTGAAAGCAAGTTACATTTTTGAGCAAATTTACAGATTAAATTTATAGGACAGGGACAGGAAACTTTTTATTCGTTCAAGATATTTGCTATTAAAGTGAGTGAGAGTGTGTACAGAGTCAGAGACATGCCAGAGCACACTTCAACAGAGAGAATAAGCAGGATTCCTTGTGGTGTTGGACAGACAGATGAGAAACACCAGTGGAAAGAGCAGCTGCATTCTTTCATACAATACAACGTGATCCTGAGGACAACATAACAACAGACTGCAAAGTGGGTGCAAAATTGCTTTTGGGCTGTAGAAAGAGCTTAGAATTATGAATGCAAAAGGCAAAAAGTATACGATGAGAGGATAAGTAATACAGTAGATGAGGCAAAAAAAAAGTTTAGAAGTAAAGATATATGAAGAGAAGAATTAAAATAAAGAGATCAAATGAAACGAAGTGTCAAGAAAACACAACAAAACAAGAGGAAAGAGGAAAAAAGAAGACAAAATGAGACAACACATAAATTTAAACAAGGGACAAAATGAGAAAACAAAATGATAGGAAGAAAAGACTAGACAAAACAAAAAGAGAAGACAAGACAACATTTAAAGATGAGACAAAATAAAAACAACAAGACAAATGAAAGAAAATAAGAAAAAGTCAAGAGATTGTTTTGGGAGACACATTTAATAAAAAAAGACAAGAAGAGAAAAAATAATCAGACAAAATGAGAAGAGTCAAGTTGAAAAGATGATAAAAAGTAAAATGAGGAGATTAAATGAAATGAGAAGACAAAAAAGAAAAGTCAGAATGAGAATTCAAGTCAAGATGACAAGACAAAATTAGAAAATGACTACAAAAGATGACAAAATGACAAGATAAACTGAGAAAAGACAAGACAATATGACAAAAGATGAGACAAAACAAGAAGCCAAGATGAGAAGATTTAAAATAAGACAAAAATGAAAATGGATGAAATGAGAAGACAAACAGAAGACATTAGAAAATGAGACCAAATCAGAGAAAAGACGTGTTAAAATGAGAAGAGACTAAAAGAGAAGAGCTGGTAAAACAGGAATAGAAAAAGAAAAGACAAGACAAAGCAGGAATTAAACAAGACCCAATGATAAGAAAGGTTTTGAAGAAGTCTTCTTATTTTCTCTTCATTGGGAGTTCATTGTATATTTTGGGTGGTGGACAAGACCTCCATGCAGGTAGACCCTCAAAAGAGGTAGTCAGCATGTTCAGACAGGTTTACTGGAACTTCCATCACAACCTGAGCCCGTTTAAATAAAACAGAGATGTAAACATGAAACATATGCGAAGCTGGGGAGCATTTCAGAAAACCATTGTTAGCCAAGGTTGCAGGTTCCATCATTACAAACATAGTTCGTTGATTTGGTGTTTACCAAATCAATCATTGCATAGAACAATCACAAACTGTGTCGCAAATTTGTGCGCTTGAATGCTAGAGGCTCTATACCTCTAGAGCTGTAGTAAGAAGGATAGTTCCTAGTTGTTCTATGTCCAGGAATCCCTCTATGCCCTATTAAACGTTCCAACATTTAAATGACAAAAAAACATTAAGGTCACTTCTCTTATAAGTGTATAATTTGCTTTCAAAGTGTTTTTACAGTTCAGTTTTAGCAATGTTTATATTGACTATTGCCTTCCCTTCGTAGTGCAATTTGAAATTATGTATGCTATTTTGAACACAGCTGTGGCTCATGGCAAAATCTATAGGTGAACTATTTTTTAAAAGCCAAATTTACATCTCCAAAGATTGTGGAAACAAAAATATATAGCATACAGTACAATTTTTTTAAATTTTTATTTTTTTTTTATAGTGGGTTATTTATTACGGAATGTATCTGTACTGTAGGACTATATGACATGAGCCTGTTGGTTAGAACATCTCTGCAGTGGTTTAAATGTCAAATTGTGCTTAAAAATAAATAAATAGAATAAATAAAATTAATAAACAATATCCAACAACATTATTATTCTTATTGTTTTTATTAAGTAGGATTTTTTATTTCTTAATAAATAACTTAATAATTATTTTAAATAATTTCTTAATAATTATTTCAATTAATATGGTAAACGAGTGCATGTTTTTTAAAAAAACAATATTGGATTTATTTTAATGAGTGTATGTGTAAAACATAAACAAAAAATTTCCAGGAAAAAAAAATGGGGTTTTTCACTGAAGAAGTAGTTACTCCACCCCATTTAGAGCGTCATTACGGACGTTTTACGTTATAACTAATGGGGTTCAAACAATGCATCTGCAACAAAGCAACTACAGTTTTATGAAACATTAATCGTTACATCGTTCTTTTCCCAAGCGATGCATCATTCTATGATAGTTCAGTTACATCGTTGTTTGGGAAACGCACCCCTGGTGAATACACTGCAAAGAAATTAGTTTTG
Organism: Danio rerio; assembly: GCF_052040795.2. Lineage (NCBI taxonomy): Eukaryota > Metazoa > Chordata > Actinopteri > Cypriniformes > Danionidae > Danio > Danio rerio. The sequence goes on from NC_141038.1 coordinate 27,445,515, forward strand.
TGTTTTTTTTTTTTTTGTCCAAATATCTAACAATTCTTAAATTAAGAAGCATTTTATAGACAAGCAAAACATATTGTCTTGTTTTCAGAAAGAATATGTCAGGCTTTGCTTCAAAATATGAGTTTTTTTTTATTCATTCATTCATTTTCTTTTCAACTTAGTCCCTTTATTAATCCGGGTTGCCACAGCGGAATAAACCATCAACTTATCCAGCACATGTTTTACACAGCGGATGCCCTTCCAGCCGCAACCCATCTCTGGGAAAGAGTTTTTCTTCAAAATAAGTTAATTTATCTGGCAATGGAGTAAGCTGTATTTAGCTTGTTTTAAGGAAAAAAATCTATTAATTTTAACTAATTTGTACTGAAAACAGGACAATATTTTTACTTGTCAAGAAAATGCTTCTTGATAAATTTTTTTTTTTTTTTTTAGATATCTGGACTAGAAACAAGACAAAAACTGTACGTAAGAAAAGCATTGTTTTGCAGTGTATACAGTATGTTTATATGAATCTAAACATTTATCCACCATGACGAAGACACAGTAGACAAATACAGCAAATTTACAACCTCTGTCTCTAAACAAGAACAATTAGTAGACTTGGAAACAACAAATAAATAGCCTCATCTGTATATCTGACCAAATACGCAACAGCAACATACGATTTCATTTATCAAATGAGAAACATCCCCATGTCACACTCCACAACTTGAACAAAACCAAGCTTTTGTCTTAAAAGGCGTCAACATTCTCCATCACAAAAGACTTTGTACCTTGGTGATGAAAACCACCATCTAACACAATCAATACTGCCATAGTAACTTAATAAAGCCACAATGTGTGTGTTTACAGACTCACTGTGCCTTTTCTCCGCACAATTCACCGCAGCCTGCAAAAACATGAATGGACGCACCCAAAAGCGCCTGCGATTCACGCGAGAGGAAGTGGTCTGCCTTTAACATGACAGATGTTATGTTACAGACACTGCTAAGGGATCATATTGAACGAGAGGAGACGTATTATGCTGTTGAAGAGTAATGACACTCCTCAGAAATTGAAAATAGACTCTTTGTTGTTCTGACATGGGGATGCGTGTGCATGTCACACATTGTGTTCGTAATGCTACGGTGGTTATGTAAGCCTAGTAATCCACCTCCATACAAACATGCCTGAGGCCAGCTTGAACCAATCAGCCCTCGATATCTGCTTTCTGTTTATCAACACTTCAGCAAGTGTTACTGTCCATGGGAGATGACAGGGTCTTCAGCCCGTAGCTCTCGAAGAGCTCTCAAGTCGACTCCACATCAGCCTTTATTTATAGTCTCCCATAGCAGTCGGCACTTTTATGCACTTTCAGTAAATGGACAGAGTGAGTTGTGCATGCGCTTGTCTTGTGCACTTACTGTAAGAGAAGCTGAGGCGAGGGGTGACGTCGTCTTCTGCTGATTGACACCGTCCGACCAGGAGGACGTTGAGGAGGAACAGGAAAAAGACACGTGTCATGTTTAGTGTCCACATTTTGTGACTCTAGATTTTCGGGCTCTCATGAAGATCTTTTTTTTACAGTTTCTTTTTCTTCTACTCCTCAAGCTCCTGAAAAGCAGGGCTGTGTGTTGAGGATTTGGGGTCACCTTCACAGGGCCTCACAATGGTGGATTTCTACCAAGAATTGAGTCCTCAAGGACAGCGGTACAGCACAAATCAGTCTCCATGAGACTCCCACAATGTGTTGTGTTCAGCAATCTGGAACAAAAAAGACACAAAAATGTCACATTAAGATGAGATAAAACATTAAATTATTAGTGGGAAATGTTTCATAAAAAATGTACTTTTTTGCATTCTTAGTAGTCAGCAAATGTGAATTGATATTATTAGTTAGGACTGACCCTGGTTTGCTGGTTTTATATATTACACTAGGCCGCTACACCTCTTGTGTTGTACAGGTTTGTTTTTTTTTAACAATAGCAACAATATGGGTTCAAATGTCCAAAAATCATTAGGAAATTAAGTAAAGATCATCCTCCATTGTTATTTTTTGTGAATATCATACTGTAGTTATTTCAAAATAATTTATGATTAGTAATGTCCATTACGAATAACTTATTTTGGACAACTTTAAAGGTGATTTCCTTAATATTTCGTTTTTTTAGCACCCTTAGATTCCACATTTTTAAAATAGTTGTCCTATCCTAAGTGTTGGGAAAAAAGTAATAAATTACAATCTGTAGTCACTTAAAAAAAAAAAAAAAAAAAGTAACTAAATGTGTTAGTTACATTTTAGGGACGCAATGTGAATATATATGTGCTATGTTATCTTACTGTAATTTGAATTTTTACTTTTTTTAAAGAGATAAAGTAGATGTAAAATTGTTATATATTACTTTATACCCAACACTTAAACCATACATCAATGGGAAGCTTATTAAATCAGCTGTCTTTTTATGTTTAAATCTCAATAAAAAAGACACTTATTACTGGTTTTATGGTCCAAGGTATAGTTATAATGATAATACATGTTTTTACACTTCTAAATACAGGTGAATAAGAAATCTAAAATGGGTCACACTTTATTTTGATGGTCCGTTTGTTGAATTTAAGTTACATTGCATATGCATGCCAACTAATTCTCATTATAATATAAGTAGGCTGTTAGGTTGGGGTTAGGGTTAGAGTTAGTGTAAGGTGACATGTACTTGCAGAGTTACTTATAGTCAGTTAAATGTCTGGTGAAGGAGCAGTATCAACAGATATTGAGCAGACAGTCTACTAATACTCAATTGGAACATCCAAATAAAGTGTTACTGTTAAATGTTTAGAATTTTCCCACCTTTGACCACTTCCAGAAGAAGCTGTAAACACTTTTGAACAAATATCCAAAGTTTAGAGTACACAATAAAGATGACCTAATCTCCACCTAATGAAGTCAATTCTAAACATTTTGGGATATGTCGTATGTTTAGAAATGGGTTAAAACACCCAGCGTAAAATGAGAATGCACCACTGAACCAAAAGGCATTTTATTTCCAAGTGTAAATGTAAATCTAGTTTGTTTAAGCCACTTGTCAAAGTTGATTTCCCAGCCTAGCCAAGCTGACGCTGGTATAGCTTGCAGGCAAAAAAGTAAAAAAAGTGCTCAAAACTCCTTTTAAACTGACAAAAAGTTTCAACTTAATTAAGGCCACATGTATAGAGTTCATTTTACAAGCGTTTATCTATTTTTAAATGAACCAAACATCCTCTTCACGCTACGCTAAACCTATAACACAGTGTGAGCGAGTCCCTAGTTCACGCTTGGTAGCACCAGGAGACGTGGGAGTTCAAACCAGCCGTCTCCTACCTGTGCGCTTGAGTCTCCGTGTGGGGTTATATCTCTGAAAATCATCAGCAAAGATTTGGGTTGTGCCAAGCATTGGCGCATGAATGAGAGTATGTAGCCCTAAGGGACACAGATTTACACAATATTTGCTCACCTCTTAGCAGGACTCTTTGTCTGTGTTTAATCAGTGCTAAACTGCAACGCTGGGTCTAAGTTTGCAGAAAAGTGTCCTGTTTAACTTTGGAACTAGTATTTCATTACAACTAGAATGGCCATAGTGGTCATTGTTTTACATTCAAAGCTTCTATTGAGATTAGGATTTGAATGTCTATTGTCATATTTTATAAAGTTATTACCCTACAAATAGCCTTTGATAATACTCCATGTGAATGAGTTATTACCCACCAAACAATTTTGTGTTTAATAGATGTCTAATAGACATCTAAATGTAGCCAGCTTGGCTAAAACAAGGCTAAACTTGGGCTGTCAGCTAAAATCTAATAGACATCTAAGAATAGACTAAAACTAGACTAGTTGTCAAATAGACAGATTTTACATGTGTAGTCATTTATTTCTGTTTATTTGAATTGTTTTGGCCTATTCTTTGGTGTCTATAAGATTTTCACTGACAGCCCAAGTTTAGCCTTGCTGTTTTAGCCAAGATGACTATATTTAGATGTCTATTAGATATCTATTAGACATCTTTAAAAAACAAAAAATGCTTGCTGGGTAGACCGCATGTGAAATTTTGCACATCATTTTGTCCAGCAAGTAGGAGAGCAAGGTTTTTCACTGCACTGAATATGTTGTTTTAAAAGACATATTTGAGGTAAAGTTATGTTTTCGCTATCGAAATTTAATGTTTTTGTTATCAGCAAGTTGCTAGACAACAGATGCATTCATTTTTAAAGCCAGAGAATCCTGTAAGTAGTGGACACTAAAATACATGCTGTCAAATTGACCGCTATGGCCATTCAAGGTAGAAATAGTAAAAACTTAATTGTGTTTTGTCAGTTTTAGCAAAACAAGCAATGTTTTTAATTCCTTACATTTATATATCGTCTTTCTGGACACTCAAAGTGCTTTACACATTTTTTGGGGGGGTATCTCCACATCCTACAGTGAATAGTCCAGACTGCTGAACGAATCACTGGCACTACCCTTTCTACACTTCAAGAACTGTACTCTTCCAGTGTGAGTAAAATGGCTCCCAATATCTTTGGACACCTCGCACCCAGCACACTACTTGTTCGAACTGTTACCGTCTGGTCGGCGCTTCAGAGCACCAAGCACAAAAACACTGGAAAAGTTTCTTTTCTCAGGCCATCTACCTCTTGAACAGTTAAATATTCCCCAATGTGCAATAAATGTGCAATAATTTCTCATACACACTTGTACACAGCACCTAATAACCTGTATATTTATAACAAATCAGTACATACAATTCAACCTCCAGATTTTTTGACTAACTGCATCTCTGTTTATTATTTTATCGTATTTCTTTTTATCCATATTTAATTTTTGTTGTCACTTGTCACTTTATGTACAGTGGAAGCTTCTGTAGCCAAAACAAAGTCATGTGTGTGTGAAGCACACTTGGCAATTAAATTTATTCCGATTCTGATTCTGATCCACCACCAGTGTGGATGATGTCTACAAAGTTTAACAAACTAGCATTGAAAGCCCTGCACTGCTGGGTTTAAGGCAGTTATTAGCAACTAACTATTGCTCGATCAACCAATAACATAACAGACCATGCTGCTGCAATAGCATATGTTGACGGCAACAATAACCAGACTGAACCAACATGAATACTCGCTCTGACGTAAACCAGCATTCTCAGTAGGGTGAAATGTAGATAAAGCAATAAATAAGTGCTTTTTGGAAGCGATTATATTGTCAATGGAAAGTCCTACATTGTGTGTTTACTTGTGGGCTTACAAAGTTTAAAGAACAGTTGACCCCACTTTACCATAATCACCCACAGTGATCATCCTTCATTGAGTTCTCTTCCATAAATCGCTGTTCTGAGAACCAATATTCAACATGAAGTCATAAAATGTATAATTCCAGCCCCCTGCTAAGATGAACTCATTTGCTCCCATTTAGATAAGGCATACGTGGAGTTTAACTGCCTGGCAAATGAAATGGACTGTAAATAAGTTGAAAAGCTCTGCACGTGATATGTGATCTCTAGTTACAACACAGAACCCTGTCATCAGCCCATCATGTCAGTGGGCGAACACTTAAGTGGTTTCCATTACTCTGGCTATATGGACGAGCCTTTTAAGCACAACCACAAAGCTAATCCAATTGCAATTCCCATTTAGGTTTAAGATTTAATATCAGTGTCAAATGTGTATGCTTTATTTTTATGAACTGCCAACAGTAAAGGGCTAACAAATGGAGTGTGGTGAAAATTAATATTGGTGGAGCGGAAAAGGGAGTCTTGGTTTCGCTAGACTTCTAAATGAAGCATATGTCTAAAACATTAATCCCACAAATACATCAAATGGTATAGGGTGAAATTGTTTGGTTTAATTAGGTAGCTACAAGTTGTAGTGAGCGACATCAGAGTTTTTAGATGAATCTTAGGATGTCTTTACAAATTGTCACCTTGGAATTATAATATTGTAGTAGCGTTGTGAATGATTTTGAGATATTGAGCTTCAAAGTTTTTGCATTCCATATAACAAAAATATGTGGGAACAGAAGAACAGTTCTCTTTTATATATTAACATGACAGAGACCCTAAATGTACTCTAAATGTAAATGATCAAAATTTTCTTAAATTTGCTTATTGGGGTAAAAAAAAAAAAAAAAAAAAAAGACAAACACAGATAAACTTTTAATTCTAAAAAGGCATTTTCTGCTTGGAATTATAAGATTATATGTGGTCAATCATTAATTGAAGTATGACTTTTCAAAATAAATAGATAGAATAAATAAATCAGTCTGTTTATTAATTTAATTGTAAAAATTAAAATTGGTGTTGTAATGATATGTTGATGTTTGAGAAAAGTACTTTTTTGATTTCTTGGACATTTATTTAATGTTTTAGGATGAATATTGTTTTCTTGTTTAATTTAGGCATACAAAGCTTTGCTAAATATTTTATCTAGTGCAGGTGTTAATTTTATGTAACTAATATGGTAATAGTATTGTTGTAATTAAGACCCGTTAATTAAATTAGGTATTTGCCTTTCAAGGCTTAATACCAAATTTAAAGTCTTTAAAAGAAATGAGAAAATGAGCAAATCTGTTGTTTAACAAAGCTTAATAAACACTGAAAAATGTTTTACTGACTATATACACAAATAAAAATATTTCACATTAAATATATTACATTTTTAACAATGGAGCAGTCTTATGGAATGACAAAGAAATGTAAACATCACATAATGTAAATAAGTTGTTATTTGAATAATTAAATTTTGACAAAAATGTCAGATAGAACCTTATAATTCTACGGTGACGAAATGTGTAGATAGTTTGCTTTGTTTTGATCTGGAAATCAGTTTGTTGTAATGTTGGATTTTCTAAGTTTGGTTCGTGTTTAAAAAAGCTTAAAGTACTTCAAAAATGTCCAAGTGCTCTAAGGTATGTTTGTGCAATTAGTCACATGTTTAAAATGTTCCTGTCATTGGTTAAAATGTGCCTGCATCTACTAATAATCTGGACTAAGGAAGAAAACACTCAATGTTTCAAATAAAAAAAATCTCCAAAAGCCCCTAGCAGAACAATCTACTTTATATACAGTTGAAGTCAACTCCACTCTTGTTATTTTATAAAATATTTTTTAAGACTCTCCAAGTTTATTAGAGGGAGGATTTTTTTAACAAAACTTTTAATGACTAATTACAAATAACCAATTTCTTAGTGAACTTACCCAGCAAACTTATCCAGCATCAACTCCTTCCAGCTGCAACTCAGTACTGGAAAACACCCATACACTTTTACATGCACACTCATAGACTACCGCCAATTTACCTTACTCTATTCACCTATTGCGCATGTCTTTGGACTTTGGGGAAAGTGGAGCAACCGGAAGAAACCAATGCAAACATGATGAGAACATGCAAACTCCACACAGAAATGCCAGTTGATCCAGTCAGGACTCGACCAGCAACCTTCTTGCTGTAATGTAAAAGTGCTAACAATTGAGCTACCGTGTCGCCCTTATGATGACATTATACAATTTTTTAAAGGTATATACAAGATCCTAGTAGCTTAAAGTGCAATTTAAAGCCTAAACTGTGATAATAAGGTTAAAGTTAGGTTAATTATGCAATTTATTTAACAGTGGTTTGTTCTGAAACCAATATTGAACTTAATTCATAAAAAAGACTTTTTCCAAAGAAAACAATACTAAAGAAAATGCTGTGAAAACGTCCTTCCTTCATTAAACAGCACCTGGGAAATATTTGCAAAAGTATTCAAATTTTACTGGAGCCTTCAAATATAGAGTAGATATACAGTTGGAGTCAGAATTATTAGCCCCTCTTTGATTTATTTATATTTTTAAATATTTCCCAAATGATGTTTAACAAAGCAAGGACATTTTCACAGTATTTCTGATCATATTTTTTCTTCTGGAGAAAGTCTTATTTGTTTAATTTCAGCCAGAAAAATAAGCTGATTTAATTTTTTATAAAACATTTTAAAATCAAATTTATTAGCCCCTTTAAGCTATATATATTTTTTGATAGTCTACAGAACAAAGCATTGTTACACAATAGCTTGCCTAATTACCCTAACCTGCCTAGTTAACCTAGTTAAGCCTTTAAATGTCACTTTAAGCTATATAGAAGTGTCTTGAAAAATAGCTAGTCAAATATTAATTACTGTCATCATGGCAAAGATAAAAATAAATCAGTTATTAGAAATGAGTTATTAAAACTGTTTAGAAATGTGTTGAAAAAATATTTCCGTTAAACAAAAAATGGGGACTTCAACTGTATATAGACACATATGGGCCTGTAACAGTCCTAATGCCCATCACTATCACATCTATTCATGCTTTAAATAAAAGCTTCAAAATTGCGCCAATTTGGCATCAAGCTTTAATAGTGATACTGCAGGCTGATTTACTGTACAACTGCCAAAACAACAAGGATGCTTTGCTCTATTATAGACAACAGAGTGCACGACACTAGCTGACAGTTGTCCCTGAATGAAAAAGAAGACAGAAACAAGGCTACTTTTCCATCTGGAGCATGACAGACCTTGGACTCCCACAGGGAAGATTCACGTCCCAGTTGGGAAACTGCTGCTTGTTTAAACAGAATCTCAAAATTATTTCTGCACAGCATGAAGAGATAAACCGATTTCAAGTGAATGTGTTTTAGGTTTTAACAGTTGATCTTCCGAGGAACTACTGAATCATTGATGATTGTGGGTTATCGACATCACACATGTCCTAAAGGCACAAAACACTCAACTACATGATGTCTGAAAATGACTGATTTGTCACAATTTAAGCAAATATGAAAATGTTAAGGGACGAACAACATATGGCACAAAGTGGAATCAAGTCTCAAGCAAGACACTGCAAATTCAATCTGAACTACACTCTCAAATACAGAAGTATACAGTGATGAGCTGAAACAATTTGATTAATCAATATCACTTATTATTGGTCAACAAGGCCCTCATATTAGGGTATTAACAACTTACATAAGCAAACAAGCAGTTCTCATAGTCACTCTAGAGATCTGAGCAACTTTGACATGGGCCATATTATAACAAAGAATCTCTGAAAAGGCAGAGCTTGTGGGTTGCTCCTGGTCTTCAATGATTAAAATTCACCAGCTGTGGTTGAGTGCCCACAGCTCATAGGTCCAGAAGGGCAACTGATACTATCCCAGGCAAGATAATGTAGACTACAAACATTTTTTTCAGGAATGGGCAAAAGAACAATATTAAAGCTGAAAGGTGATGCCCTGGCCTTCTTTAATTGAGACTGTGTGGGATGTGCTTGAACCAACATATGGAGTTTTTCCCAAACATTGTTATCATAGTTTGATACAATTTGAACTCTGTTAGTTAGATTGCAGACAATGGAGTGGTATGCTAAATTTAAAAAAAAATGTAAGATAATGTCAGATTATTACTGAAAAAAACAAAAAAAAACAAAAACATCTGACTGCTTCGATGATTGGCTCTATGTTAAATAGTTTTATTATGCAGATTCTCTTACATCACTTTGGGGTTTTAGCATGAAACTAAAGTATGAACTCTATGCACATACAGTGGTTCAAAATTCCTGACAAACAGATGCAGCCATTAGAATGCCTCAGCCTACATTTTTGCTAAATGTATAATACGTTGCCTCAGGTTCGTGTTAATGCATGTTTGACAATTATGGCCCGTTTCCACTAAGTGATTTGGTAAGCTTTTATGGCTGCTTCCACTGTCAAAAGGTACCAAAAAGCAAACCCGTACTACTTTTTGGGTACTCTTTGCAAAGGGTACCTAGCACAACAAGAGGATACCAAAAGGCGGAGAAAGACGCACAGCTGAACGCTATTGGTTTACCGTAGAACGTCACTAGCGCACACAAGTAGGAGAATGAAAACAAAGAACCGCTATTTTAAAATACACAGCCGAGACATTACATCGTAACATTATATACATTTAATATCAAGCCATGGTCGACTAGAGCTCAAACAAACCTTGAGATCGTCTTGATAAACAGCCACAAAGCCAAGAACAAAATCTGCCATATCTTGTTTTTGTTTTACGAGGCCATCTAAAAGTGCGAGCAGTTTCACTTTCTCCAGAGAGCTCGCGTGCACTCACTTTGCATCTATGTTTGAAATAAACTTCTTAACATGATAATAATAACGTGCGTGTGATTGCTTCTGATATCTGATCCTTTCAGAAATGAACACACCTGAGAGTGAAGTGCAAAAAAACAAAGGAGAAATTAGAAAAAACAAATGAGCAAATTATATTTTCAGCAACCTAAAAAACGAACAAACTGCCATGGTTAGCTATTATCATCGCCTTTTGGACTATTATGAACTTGCAATGATGGAATTACTTTTCTAACAAGTTGTTACATGTGCTGGTGAGGATTAAAGACATATATGAGGTTTGCACTGGCTGTGAGCTATGTGTTGTGTGGTGTTTTTGAAGCCAAATAAGAACTAAATATATGCTGTGTGCAGTTTTCCAGTAATTGGTAACATTTCTGAGACTGTAAGTGCCTGCATGTGTTATATATCACGTTAATTGTATTTTATAATTGCAGACGTTACAGTAGACTATTTTTATCATTGATCTGCAGTTAGAATTAAATCATGTTCAAAGAAAGGTTAGTCATGAACATTTATACACAAGTATTTAAGTGTCTAAAGCCTTTGTTTAGTGAGAAGTGCTTCTCATATGATATATGAATGACCCGTACAGCTTTACTTTGACATTTCTTCGAGAATGATCTCGACTGAAACCATTGGTACCTGTTTGGCAGTGGAAACGCAAGCCTGATAAAGGTGACTTGTACCGACCCGTACTGTATTGTACCACTCAGTGGAAACGGGCCATTACACTATTTAACTATTTAACATACTGTCTTGTCAGAAAATTGGTTAATTCTTATGATTTAATTTGTATGAAAAAATATTGCTCCCAAACCCCACACCTAACCCTACCCCTCATTTGGGTATGAGAAAATCATTCTAAAATTTACTAATGAGGCCATTCAAAATAATATACCTGTCAAATTATAAACTGGCATGACATTACATTGGAAATACTTTTCTTATGGAATGTTCCATTGTACATTACATATACATATCCTTCTTGTCCACAACTTACAGATCACCAAGACAACCATTGACCTAAACCCTTCGCTAAATTCAACCAATAGTGTTTTCAATGGCAAATGTAGAAGAAATGTACATTGCAACCACATAGTTTTACCTTGATTTTACATTGCTTTTATGCCTATTGTACTTTATCAAACCAGAGTGCCCTGCATCTGAAGTACAACATCATAATAAATAAAAGTTGTAATTCCAACCACTCAAGTCAGGAAACACTGAATCATTGAAATATATTGTTAACGACAGCATTTCAGATCCAATCCAAGCTCATGCTTTTACCATGATTTTACACTGCCTTTTTTTGCATTAGGTTTACCTGGTTTCTAGAACCATCCTTTGCCTGACTCAATCCCAGTCTGATCTGGTCCACTTTCCCAAGTCTAACGCTGTATATGGTGAGCTACTATGCAAACTGGTCATATCAGAAAAGCATCCACACGGAGACAATCGGTCAGCAATAGCTCGAAAAGGTATTGAAGTTGTTGGTGATGTTAAACCTCTCCATATTGTAATGCTCCTTATTTTATATACAAAATGCAGCCAAATGTACCCCCTAGGCACAAATTTCTCAGTTCTCATAATTTAGCCCTGGGCGCATATTCCCAATGAGTCTGTGTTGTTAAGATCATAATTGGCTAACAATGGTTTTAAAAAACATACTCCAGTTCAAAATTTAATTAAATTCACCTTGCAAACCTTGCAGGATCTGCTAATGCATTTCTGAAGGTCTTGTAGAGTTTACGCCTCTGTGGGCCTGCGATGTTTTGGTAGCACATGGCAGACCAACAGCACATTTGTTAATGTTATGTGTTATTTTTCTCACAATACCACCAGAATACCCTACACATAAACTTTTTTTTGCATTGGCTACAGTGTTATACAGCCTTCAGATAAGGGATATGTTTAAAAGGTCACACTCGTGCTACTCGTCCATATGCTGGGGTTGGTATGTGTCCTGCTCTGGTCAAGGCTGTGGCTTCATCCATATTGGTGTAGGAGACTCGTTTACCAAGCATTAGCCTTTCTAGCGCTGGGAACACTGGAGCGACATCCCGGTTGACCAATGGCAGTGTGATCTCATTAATTTCAAGTTTTGACAGCAAGAGGATAAATGCTGCAGAGGCACATAAGGATCTGAAGTAGGACACTGAAGGTCTCTCCGTCATAGAGATATACTGTAATGCACGTTTCTCTTTCTCTCTAGTGTTAGTTACAAGGATTGGAAGCTATAAATCATTTCAATTCTAAATCTCAAAGGTGAATGACTACAATCCCAAAATCCTAAAATTAATGACACTAGTGAACAAAAGTGATGTTTAAATGTTAATCATTCAAGTAAAACTAATGGTAAAACATAGTTTCTCTATTTTAAACACGTGAAATCTTTTATTACACTTTATTGAAAGATATAATTCTCGCTATTATTAAACCATTAACTATGACTTTTGCTTCAATAAACTCTAATAGTTATTAAGGTAGTGGTTTGGTTTAGGTACTGAGTAGAATTAGACATGTAGAAGTAGATCATGCAGCACATGTACATTTAAAATAGAAATAAGCAGCCAATATCTTAATAATAGGCAGGTAATTAGCCTCTCATTAATAGAAGTGTTACCAAAATCTTTTAGTAGGTTTTGTTAGTGGGTCAATCTCTGTTAGAAAGTAAAACGATTGATATACTTAATTTTATTTGTAATTTAAAAACAAATTTCTTGGCTGTGTCTGAGACTACAGTTCTCTAAACTACTTTTTTTTTTCTCCTGACAAAAAAAAAAAAGAAAAAACATTAATGGGATTAAAATTAGAAGGCAAATGGTTTACATCATCATTAAGCTGGAAACTTTCATCCACAGACCACAAAATAATTACAAATGATGGCAAACATTAACAAATACATAAATAATCAGTCAGCGCCCAGTAAATAATTCTGTGTCCTCTCAGAACTCGAGCCAAATGTGACTGAGGCATCACATGTCACTTCCTGTCTGTCATAAAAATAGAAATGGTTTACTACAGAAACAGCTGTCCAGATTATCAGGTTTGTCACAAGGGATAAAATTATCTGGAAGCAAAGCCAAAGGACTATTGCTTTCCTTTTGTTTAGTATGCATTAGTATTTTCATCAACCAAATGAAGGATACAATTAATAAAAAGCAACATAAAACACAAAAATTTTTACATGGCAACAAAGTAGGACATTTAAAGCACTAAACATTTTCAATTTTAGTAGAAAATAATCAAATCACTTAAAGACAATTGATAAATGACATATAGATCAGTATTTGAGAAAAACCTGAAATTAAATATTGTATATTAAATATATTAACAAAAAAAAATAAATACATTTTTCAACAGCATTGAGAAGTATAAGAAAAAAAACAAATAATATTTACAAATTCAATACGGTAGGATATAAATATAACCATATGCAGTGGGCTTCAAATAAATTGAAACTGAGATGGCTGAAATAAAAGTACAAAAATTACTAAAGTTCACGTTTATTAAAATGAAAACAAAAAATATTACAATTACTAAAGGTTTAACTAAAAAAAAAAAAAACTAAAAAAAAAAAAAAACGTAGCTGTACAATTGTAACTGTGGGACGCTGGACAGTTTCATAGGAATAATCCAAGAGTGTAATCAAAGTCACAGGCGAAAAGGTCGATACAGGTGACAAATAATCAACATAAACGATAAAACAAGGCAAGGATCAAACACAGAAAGACTTAAGGTGCTTTCACATCTGTGGTGCGATTTTTCTGCTATTTTAGGGTCCTTTTCACACCATACTAATGGTTTTGGTCTGAACTAGTTTAAAAAAGAACCACAATGCAGTCATGTGAAAAAAATCCACATCACTCATTGGCCAGATATTACTGAACATATTTCCTAAACTGCTTTTCGACTGGTCAGAATTATGGTCTGTTCAGACTGACACCGACACAAGGAGTCATGGTGATCATGTGTTTCTTTTAATGACAGCAGTAAAAAACAACAATTATTTGAACTGTACAACAGTACAAGCTAAACATGAACATTTATTTTTATATCTTTTTTATCTACAAAGTGTGCAGCTTTTGTCAAAGGAGTGTATCTTAATGGGTTTAATTACTTACTAAATCAACTATACTTTTATACTTGACCTTTACTCAAGTATCTTTCATTTTCCTAAGGGTAAATTAACTGACTTACCAAGATCAGTCTTGTATAGCCAGGAGGAATAAGCTAGACATGCTCCGATCAGGATTTTTGCAGCTGATATTGAATACCGGTTGCTTGTCATGGTGATCGGCTGATACTGAGCACCAATTCTAATGCTTCAAGCTTTATAATGCATTGAGCACATTTTCCTTCTAAGTATAAACCTAAAGAGAAGATCCTGCCTTACCTAGAAGAATACATGACGGATGCTGCATATAATCCTTTAAACATGTCTCTTATAACCATCTTATAACCAGGTGTGAACGTGTCATGGCCAGAAGCTATGCATAATAATATTCAGCAGCGCAGGTACGTCTTCGGTCCTGTCAGATGTGGCCCGCAGTCTCATTTCCATACAGCAGAGAGTAGCTGTGTAGAACACTGGACTGAATTCAGAAGGCAGAAATATGTAATCGCGTGACCATGTAGAGACAGAAATTACATGCCGTTGTGTAAATAAGATATTACATACGGCTATTTAGCTTGTTTATTAAAAGAAGTTGAGATCTAGATGTGTATATAAAATACAATTAAGTTGACTTCAAGGGGGCGGGGATAGCTGTTGGGGGGCAGGGCGCCCCACCCTAAGATAATGGTGGGGGAAACACTGTGTATAGTTTGTATACATCACTTTACACAAACTATACATTTCAACAATGTAGTACAGCAGTGGCAGGAAAACAATGTTTTAATGCATTGCAAACAGCAAAGGCGCATTGCAAGTCCCTTCAGAAGGAGCCGTGAATTAATTTTTTTTAAACTGCGACATGGTCATCTTGCAGAAATATTACCAACGATCTATCAGGTCATGTTTTTATCCTCTCTCTCTCACTCTCTCTCTCTCTCTCTCTCTCTCTCTCTCTCTCTCTCTCTCTCTCTCTCTCTCTGTTTAAAATTGCTGGTAAAGCGCTGTTAACAAATATGAAGCTATTGCTTGAGTGGAGAGACAGTATTTGGTCTGCTTTTAGTGTGCACTCGAGTGCAATTGCTACCTGCACCAAGAGAGAAAATGAACTCTAGAGTTATTCAACGGAACTAAATAAGGCAAGCACCCTTAGACAAAGAAACGCTTTGTGGTGTTAAAGACTAACAATCATATATGGTAAATCAGTCCAGATAGTTTACATATGTAGCGGGAGTTGGTTGGCACAATGCATCATGGTGGTTGTAGTTCATGTGGTGGCAGATGTGTAGTTCTCAAGTAATTTGCAAAGGTCACTGATGATTGTGACTAACTATAGTAATACACTAGGGATGTAACGGTATTGTAAATACCGTCATACCGCAATATTAATTTTTTTTCGATATTACCGTAGTCACATGACTCAGTAAAACTATAGGTCTTCTGAGAAAATTTGCTCAGGCGAATGAAGCGAACGGGAGGTACCGGAAACTACAATTCCCATCAGCCCAGGCTTGGCCATAATCCCTTGCGGTCTGTTGTCGCTACAGATCCAGTAATGCGGAAATGGAGTGTGCTGCTAGAAGCGGGGATCAAAAAGAGCTGGAAAACAATAAAGCGGGTGTTGTCGCCGCGCGCGTACTGAATATTGGTGTTGTCGCGCGAGTTCTTATCAGCTGTGTTGTCGCGCGTACTGAATAGCGGTGTTCATGCGCGAGTTCTTATCAGCTGTGTTGTCGCGCGCGTACTGTAAAGCGGGGACGGAGGGTATGTCGCGTCGCGGGGGCACTTTTGATCATTTTGGAAGGGAACTTTCTATCCAAGACTGAAAAGGGCATGTGCACTGCACAGGTTGAGCACTGTGTGTGCACGTGCCTGCAAGTTGGGGAATACGACTAATAATCAGTCATGGGGACTGCAGAAACACAGCACACTGTTCAGATTGATGCAGACATGAGATCTCTATCTCACTCATGGTTTGTCCTCTCAAGTGGGGGAAAGACAATGCACAACGTTACCCACTGCTGTCAACCTGGTCATATCTCTCTTGTCACAGAAACCTCAGTCCCAAATGAGAGGGTTTTTTTCTGTTGCAGGGGGCATTGTAAATACCCAGAGATACCAGCTTTTACCAGATTATATTTATATGATAATTTTCCTTAAAACCCATCTCTATCTAAGTGAGTGAGTGATTAAATGTTGAATGTGATGAGTTTTCAACAATACTAAATTGAAACTTTTTTACATGGTTTAATATTTTTTTGTTATTAAAATTGAAGTTCCTGTTTCAAAGCTTACAGATAGATGGCTAATTTGTATGTCATTGACACTTTTGGCACTTTTTTTGGAGTATTTTCGTAAGTTTTGTTTTTTCCTGTAAATGATTCAATAAATACCGTACCGTGACATTCATACCGAGGTATTACCGTACCGTGAAATTCTGATACCGTTACATCCCTATAATACACAAATAATAGTAAAATTACACTGTTAATATAGTGTAAAAATACTCGGTCCCACTTTATATTCAGTGTCCTTAACTACTATGTACTACATTGTACTACATCAAAAAAAAAAAAAAATACAATGTACTTACTGTGTTTATAATGTATTTGAGAACACTTGTGATGCTTTTAAGTTGGGATAGAGGTTGGATTATGGACAGGTTTGGTGGTGTGGGTAGGTTTACGGGTGGGTTAAGGTGTAAGGGATGGTCAACAGTGTATTTACAAATGTAGTTACAAAAGTTAATTACAGATGTAATTACATACATGTATTTTAAAAAAGCATAAGTACACAGTTAATACATGTATTTACACAATAAGTACATTGTAACAAACTATCAATTCCTATGTAAGTACATATTAGTTAAGGCCACTTAATATGAAGTTGGACCAAATACTCTATAAGTGTACCGATACACTATAAGTGCACTGATCAAGCATGAGTTTTTTTTTTTTTTTAATTCATTAACGTATAATTTAATGTTTTATGAGGACATGCCTTATGTCATTGTAATTCAAAAGCTTAAAAATACTTAATGTCATCTTTTCACATTGCCACAAGTTTCCTTTAAGGGTATGGGTGGGATAAATCCAGAGGTTTTTACAGTATAAAATACATTACACCTATAAAGAGTCCTCGTAAACTACCAATACCAACATTTCTGTGTGTGTTTGTGTGTCTGTCTATGTGTGTATTTGAGTACAGAAGCAGATGTGAGGATGAGGAATGTGTCGTGACTCAAGGCGACTTTACAGAATATCTTGCACATGTGTGACAAAACTATGACTCATTGCTCTCAAAGTGCTGCTGAAATGATCCGTTGCAGAAGTCCAGCAAACTTTAAGATCAGATACAAGTGAACACCTATGAATCACAGAGCACTAACAGGTGACTCAGGTATAAAAGCACAGCAAGTAACACTGACACCTGTTCACGTGCACCGCGTCATCAGAGTAAAGTTCAACATTGCTATCCATTTGACTTCTTGAGTTGTTTGCGAGCAGTGAATCATGAAGTTGTCCGCTGTCCTCGCCTTCGCGTCGATCCCCAGACCCAGCTTAGAGTAATTAATGGCCCGTTCCTCCCTGGGTGATCTGGCCAGCCTTAATTACATCCATATGTTCCTCAAAGATCTTTAATGGCCTAATTAAATCATATTAAATGCCCAGAGCAATATGGAAAAAATTAAATAAATAAAAAGTTTGGCTAAGTTTATGCTTGTATGTAAGCTTTTTTTTTTTTTTTTTTCTTAAATTTTTGTTTAATTTAATTGGCTGAGGTTAATGTAAAAAAATAAAAACATTTGTAATATGAAATTATGTAAAAAAATAAATGAATGAACTTTCAAAATGTTTTTTTTAAATATATAATCGAAAAATATTATATAAAAATATTTAATATGAATTTTTTTTAGATTTATTTATTGAAAATATTAGTGTGATTAAAAGTCTACGCTTGTTTTTTAACAAATGCAGCAAATGCCCTTCAACCGCAATCCAGAACTGAGAGTACATAAACTAATATAAAATATTATATACTATTATATACAATTACAAATCCAACTATCAGTCAATTAACTAATCAAATAAGATTTTATTATACAACATTAGATCAGTGGTTCCCAAAGTAGGGGTTGGGACCCCCTGGGGGTCACAGGACAATGACAGGGGGTTGTTTGATGATTTCTAAATTTAAAATTTTTTTTATCAAACTATTAGATTTACCATATTTTAACCATAACCCACAAAAGATAAAAGTAGTAGTTTTTATTAGTAAAAAAACAACAACATGCAAATGAAAAGCCATCAGCCTTTCAGTTAGTTTTTGGATTGGTGTGTTTCCATTAGATGAACAACACAGCAATAGTATCAGCTGCCGCAGATTGATTTTGTGGCACCAGGTTAAACTTCCTGACAGGCATGAATACAGGCATTGGCGCCAGTGGTGTAGTGGTTAGTGCGCCGACACATGCACTCCGATGCTCGTGGCGACCCGGGTTCGATTCCGCCTTGTGGTCCTATGCCAATACTTCCCCTCTCTCTGTTCCCCATGCTTTCCTGTCAATTCTCTACTTTCCTGTCAAAAATAAAGGTGAAAACCCCGAAAAAATTTTTTTTTTAAAAAATAATAAAATAAATAAATAAATACAGGCCACAACCGAATATTGATGATCTTTGAGTGGTGGTCTACAAAATTAAACCAAGAATGCTGAAAACATTGTGTCAATGTCAATTTTATTTATATACTGTAGCACTATTTAACACAACCAGAGGTTGACCAATATGCTGCACAATACACATCACAACAAGGAAAAATATTAAATACTAGCTAAAACAGACAATTTTCATTGATAAAATGCCAACGTGTCCATTAGTCTCATTAGTTGAGGTTAATAGGTTAATAATTAATAAGTGACTATGAAAATGATATGGCTGTTAGACTGTTGCACTTTTTTTATGTGTCAATATGCTCGTGTTTATATAGGGCTACTATTGTATGAGCAATGTTTGCATATGTATAACCACCTTAGAAATTTGGGGGTCGCGAGAACCTGGCATTGTTACTTTAGGGGTCGCAGACTGAAAAGTTTCGGAACCCATGCATTAGATAAATAAACTGTGCTACTACACAGAATTTAAACAATTCTGTCTCAGTTAAACTTTAAGACTAGCAGATTTTTCTTACATTTGACTATAATTAAATGGATGAAGGGACTAGATGAATGTGAGTAAAATGTAAAATATGAGCATGAAATGGCCCAGGAATATCACTGACTCGGTCTCTGTAGTGTAAAATATCTCTAACTGGGACAGAGTCAGATGTGCAAATATTTCTAGCGGATTCATTTTGTCCGCTCGCTCTTGCCTAGAAATTTCCATAACAGATGTGAGGTCTGTGAAATGCAGAGCGGCTGTGAAAAGACCTGCTAACGCCATCATCTCTTTGTCAGGTAAAACGATATTTAAATGAAAAGCTCTTTCTGCCGGCCTTTTAACTTTGGTGCATCTTATTTGGTTAATGTTACATGAACTGATTCCGGATCAGTTGGGATTAAATGCCAAGAGCTTTTTTCTTCCACTCAGGTCTATACAGTACAACCCAAGTTAACGGAATTAAGTAATACAAATAATGACTTTGATGTTTACAGGTTTTTGCCAGCTGATCTAATCCTCTAAGAGGTTTTACTTTCACAATATACAATAGTGTTGTAAAAATAAAAATAAACATAGTATAAATAATATTGTAATATTGCACTTTAATATAATATTCAATGATGTATATTTTGGACGTAGCTAGTGAAACACTTGATGTACTTAAATGCCAAAGTGCAAGTTGTGAAGCTGCTACTGTCACAGTATTGACCCATCATCTCTTACACTGCCTTCAGTTTTAGTTCAAAAGAAACGAGGCTTTGTTAATAGCATGCAGCATATGGAAAAAAATGAAGCTGTATTCCAAGAAATTTAGCCATGTTGGAATTTTATTACACAGAAATGCGATTCTCAGAAAAGGATGTATAAAACAACTCCTCAGATGGAGCGGCCAGAATCTCAATGAACAGAATGCAACAGGTGGAGTTTTGCCCATTCAGTGGGTGGCTGCATTAAATGTGTTTTACATTTTCTTCCATGAGTGCAAAAATTAAAGCAGGATGATCATATCAAGTGTTATTATTAGATTATGTTAGTGACCTGATTTCTAAGATTATGGATGTGAAGACAGAGAGAGATTTGGCACAGACTGCTGTTCTTCAACCTCCTGGCTTTTGTTTATGGCACTCGGTCAAAATTTCAGGGAAAATATTAATCTGGCTGATCAGTTTAAACTATTGTGCTAGTTTTAAAATTATCTTATATATATATATATATATATATATATATATATATATATATATATATATATATATATATATATATATATATAGTGTTCAACATATATGAGTAAACCCCTCACAAATATCTCATTTAAATGAATACTCTTATAGGAAGCTTTACAATATTATATTTGTGCTTGTACATTAGATTAGTCAGTACTGAAGCCCAATCTAGATACAGCTAATCTAATAAAATAAGTTATGATAATGCAAAATTAGTGCATCCAAATTTTTATGTTAGAGAAAAGTAATAAATTATGAATTTAAAAAAGAGCAAAAAAAAAAAAGAGAGAAACTGAATATTAATAAAATGCTTTAGATTTTTAGTAGTTTGTATTTTTTCCGAATATGCATTCAGTATTTTTTCTTTGATTCAGTCTCTATTTCAGAGGTTGCTACAGCAGAATGAACCTCCAACTTTTCTGGCATACGCAGCAGATGCCTTTTCAGCTGCAACCCAGTACTGGGAAACAACCATACACACTGATTCACACACACACACACTGATTCACACACACACACACACACACACACACACACACACACACACACACACACACACACACACACACACACACACACACACACACACACACACACACACACACACACACACACATATACACTATGGTTAGCTTATTCAATTCACCTACCGCATGTCTTTGGACTGTGGGGAAACCAGAGCACCCGGAGGAAACCCACACAATGCAAACTTGACAGAGAAATGCCATCCGGTGTGAGGCGACAGTGCTAACCACTGAACCACCGTGCCACCTTTTTCCCCAAATATTTTGCATGGTCGTTAATGTATAATCTTTTTATTTCTAAAGGTGTTCGGTGACTAAAATATTGTTTTGAATAAATATTTTTGTGTAATAAATATTTTTTGTTGAAATGCACTAAAATAAATCAACTATATTTACTGAGAAATTGATAAAGATATACATTTTCAAAATGGGCTGCACTCAATTAATCGTTATGCACAAAATATTAAATATGAAAAAGTAATAAATAGAGAATTTTTATATAAAAAAATATAATACTTAAAACCAAAATCAATCAACCAAATTTGATAAATGAGAAATTAACTGTATTATAAAAATCAAATACCAAATATAATATCTATAATGTATAAAATAGCTATATAATAAAATTATTGTTGATGTTGTTATTATTATTATTATTATTATTATTAATATATTGTGGTTATAATTATTATTAAATAACATTTAATAATATTAAATTGCACAAAATGTTCGATTACACAACAAAGAATTAAATGGCATTTAATGGCATTTAAACCCAGTGTTTAAACCCTTGCTAAAAGCATCTTGCATTTACATCTACATAGTTTAAATGTTGAACATGTTCAACTGACCTTAATCTCTCTAAACAAGTTTATATGTATAGTTTATAAGCACAAAAAAGTAATCCTAAATGAAAAATATTTATAAATAATTTAACAGGGACCTATACTGCGAATATCTGTCTGACAAACGGGACCTTGTCATGTGAAGGTTCAAATGCTACAAATCTGTATGTCCAGAATGATAATCATGTAAAAAGGCTAAAAGGACACTATTAACTGAACGTGCTCTTCTGACTAATGCTGTAAGTGGATCATCCTTAGGGGAAGTACACATCAAGATTTTCTGGAAGTGGCCTAAATCCATGAGGAGCTCTTTCTTTCTCAGAGCAGTGTTTGAGCAAAGGGAGTATCTATGCCTCATTTTTAGTTTATCTATTCAGCACTTCATCCTCAGAGACACCAACCATAGCATGTTAACCTCAGATACATACGATCTGCTTTGGAAAAAAAAAAGGTCTCAAGACCCGGGTTGTATGTTTCTCTTGATCTAATCTGATACAATTAGAGTCTCCTGGGTTTGCCAGTTGTTCAATATAGAGAACACTAATCAAAGATAAATTGAAGTAAATCTGGTTAAAAAGAAAGATGCAAAATGGTTCTTCCGTGAATTATTTAAAGCACTTTGTTTTTCCTGGGTCAAATCTCATGATGTTTATTTTATGAACAACGACTGTTCATTCTGTGCTGGAGCAGCTGGCATAAGTGATACTCTGTAATTACTCAAGTAAATAATGCATGCAGACATTTGCCTTGATATCTACACTGCGCAGGATTTAATTACATTGATTACAGCTGTGCGACTTCAGTGTGTTCTGTACAATGGGATTCAAAGAGATTCCCTCTGAAGATATCTGCTCAAATTATTTGTTATTTAAAATAAAATAAGCCTCAACTGTAAATGGACGTTGCTTAGTTTAAGGTTTCACCCATAGATCCTTACATAAACTAAAATACCAGCTTTCTATTAGTTAAAGCACCACTGCTGGGATGTTGATGACTAAAATGAAATTATATTTTGCTGAATGTTATTTTTTTTGTACCTGGATGTGGTCGAATACACCCAAAGAGGTACTGTCACGATCACCAGCAACCTAGGCTTTGCAGAACACTGAAAAACATGCATTATCACCCAGAATACAATTCTGCCACCATATGAACTACAACTCCCTTCAGGTACCACACACACACACACACCTGTTCTGATTCACCTTTGATCACACACACACAGCTGATCACTCAGACGATATAAACAGCTCACTTTGATACTCACATTGCTGAGTTTTGTTGTACCTTGTAACATTACGAAGCATTTTCCGTGTTTAGTCTCTCTGTATTTTGACCCTCGCCTTGTTTTATTGTTTATCCTGCCTGCCACCTGTATCGACCATTTGCCTGTTATCTGACTACGCTTCTGGAATTCCCTGTATGCTACCGTTTGCTCCTAATTGTGGCCATTGCCTGTCGGACCATTCTCTGTCTGATAAAGCACTACACGTGGGTACTCAACTCTGTTGTCCAACTTAAGTTACATATACACAACATATTTTCAACAAAATATTCAAATCTTTCAGTAATTTATTTTTCATTTATTAAAATTGTGCTATTTACATAATTTAGGGAGCAATTCTTGAATTTTTTTCACTGCATCAAATTATTCAATAAAATCCCTGAATATGTGATGTAAATGGGTTATTAATTCACTCACAGACTCAAAAGAGATTCATCCGGGAACAGAATTCTTTTTTTGTTTATTTGTTATTGAAACAAAAAACAACTGAGATATTTTGTTTAAAATAGAGTAAAGCTAAATGACTAACACATTCGCCCTGTTATTCATGAAGCCGCACATGTGTGTTAACACTGAACTGTATAATATAATCAAGCAGCGACTAACCCTGCACTCTCAAGACACATGACACTTCATCATATCTTAAAAAGTAACATTATTATTAGAAGTGATAAATATTGCACTGTAAGTTTGGCCAAATATCTGGTTCCTCATGCCAGCTGGGCTTTTTTAAACAGTGGCTGTGTTTGAAATTCCAAGGCAGATGCATTGATACCTCAAACAATAGCTGGCAGTATATAACCAAATATTTGGATAGTACTCCAAAGAACCATAAAGCAATATTGTAATTTAGAAAAAGCCTGCTCGTTTAGAAATTGCTTTCCAGAAAAATGACTTTGCAACTATAGGTTCAATATCTGCCTACAAACAGCATATATAGTACATTGACCCTCAAGCACTGTACTTGTAGCTAAAGCCTGGAAGAGTTTGGTTGACCTCTGCATGTGGAGTAGAAACTGTTTAAGTGCTGCTTTTACCTGCACTGTAAGTGGTGGACTAATTACAGCAGACCGAGCCAATTAAGAGTAAAAAGGAAAAAAAAAAGGTCCTTAAAGTTGCTGTAACTAATTTCAGCATGTTGATGTAACTCCAAATGAAACTGGATATTGAGTAGGGGGTGGGGATTTTTGTGCAATATTCCTTCACAGTAAAAGGAGGAATGGTTAAGAATATTATTATACATGTGCAATGGAAGTCCTCAGGTTGATGTCAACAGAAGGAGTGTTGCTCCAAACGCAGAAGCTAATGGTCAGCGTTTTAGTAACCATGGTATCCGCAAGGTCTTAAAAAGTCTTAAATGGACTGAAATATTTTCCGATGTCCAAGTAAAGCTACCAATCACCAATAATCCATCTCAATATATATATATAAAAAATAAAATAAAATAAAAATAAAATAAAAAACTGATCTGGAATATATATATATATATATATATATATATATATATATATATATATATATATATATATATATAAATATAATTTTTTTAAAATTAATTATTATTTGTTTTATTGCAAAGAGATATAGTTTACAACAACTGTTAGACATGTTTACAGAAAATTCCCCATATTAAATTTCCTAAGCAGGGAAAGACAACTAAAGCACCACATCCCTTTACATGATCTTCCATGAATACACAAACTATTTCCTGAAGTAACTAGGCCATCAGAAAAAAAATCCTTAGGGTTTAGTCCCATATAAGTCTAACATTTCATTCATAATGGTCTTAAAAGGGTCTAAAAAATTAAATTTGACTTAAAGAAACTTGCAGAAACCATGATTAAAGATTACCAAAACAAAACCATTTGTTCAGTGTATTAAAATGTGTGGGGTAAATATTCACATGAAGAATAATAATAAGCTAGCAAAATGAGCATTTTAATTTTGATTTACTGTGGACTTTAAAGTTGGCAGTAAATAAAAGTTATAAAGGTATTTTTTTCCCCACAATTGTGACATACATTATATTAAAACAGTTTCTAAAATAAGGAAAAAAATAGGGTGGGGCTTAATTTTGTCCATTGGAAACCGATTGGACGATTGGAAAAAATTGAGAATTTAAATGCCCATTTGCACTCAGTACTTGTGGATTACCACCAGAATCACGCTTAACACCTTCTGGTGCAGAATGTCTTCAGATGGCCAGAGATGATGAGAACAAAGAGCAAAATTTTACAGATGAAAATCAGATGCTGTTATCTTGTGACAGATTTCTGGAGAGGCTGGGCAGAAACCAGGTGCCCTGAACGCTTTCCATGTGACCAGATTGGAGGGAAGATTGTGGTATTTGATCAAAGATTATAAGGGGCAAATTAATTAAATGTGCACAGATAAATAATTTTTTTTTACAAAAACTACATATGAAAAGTAAATTTTGATTTCATGCCTTGTACAGTATATCATGAGAAAAATAAAGTGTGTGGATGTAAACCTATCCTAAGAGACCTAAAAGACAAAATTGGCCACTTCTAAAATAGTACACTTTGCTCTAAAACAAATCATCTAGCTGTTGTAGAAGTCAAACATCTGTGTCCTCGCAGAATCCCAGCTTGATACCATGCAAGCTCGCTCAGAGAGCATTTGCGCAATTACTGTGTCAGCAGCATTTTAAAAGCATTGCTGGGACAAAAGATAAGTGTTTGGAGGTCCAGTAATGATGTTCTGTTAAGGCAGTTCATTTTCTTGTAGCCAAACATCAACTGAGGCAATAGTGCACTTGGCAATTACACAGACGCTCACTAATAAAGATCTGACGGTTAGGACTTGGAGCTGTCAGCCCATTTTCTCTGCACTGTTTGCTATATAAGGCACATATACGACTTGTGGGTTTTGAGCAACGACTATCGAGGGACTGAAGAAAGTTTCTAGAGGAATCCCAGTATAATTACATACAAACCAGTCTGGAAGAACGCCAGTGCCCTGCAGTCTTGGAATCCAGCAGCCTCCCACTTACAGCATTACTGCCCA
Source organism: Danio rerio (assembly GCF_052040795.2). Taxonomy (NCBI): domain Eukaryota; kingdom Metazoa; phylum Chordata; class Actinopteri; order Cypriniformes; family Danionidae; genus Danio; species Danio rerio. The sequence continues at coordinate 27,471,826 of NC_141038.1, forward strand.
CTGACTGTCTATGTGGTTAAGTTGAAATAATAAATACCAATTTATTATTAATAACAGACATGACTCATGACGAGTTTCTTGTGCAGATAAAAGGAAAACCTAAATATTCAAGTGTAACTTCAATACTTAAAATTGAATATATAAGTATGTAAATCAAACAAACAAATAAAAAAATACTTGGCATTTTAGCATTTATTTATTTAAATTTATTTTATTACATTAAACTATTATTATTGTTGTTGTTTATTAATTCATTCATTTTCTTTTCGGCTTAGTGCCTTTATTAATCTCGAGTCACCACAAAGGAATGAACTGCCAACTTATCCAGCATATGTTTTACACAACAGATGCCCTTCCAGCTGCAACCCATCACTGGGAAACATCCATACACACTTGTTAACACTCATTACCCAGTTCACCTATAGGGCATGTCTTTGGAATATGGGGGAAACCAGAGCACGCAGAGGAAACCAATGCGAACACGGGGAGAACATGCAAACTCCACACAGAAACACCAACTGACCCAGCCGAGGCTCGAACCAGCAACCTTCTTGCTGTGAGGCAAACGTGCTACCCACTGCACCACCATGCAGCCATTATTATTATTATTATTATTATTATTATTATTATTATTATTATTATTATTATTATTATTATTATTATTAGGAGGAGAGGAAGAGGGAGAGTTGATAGGGTGAACCATCAAACGTCCATTCCAGCCGGTGAGTGAGTGAAAGAGGCAAGTATATATAGTGTTTGGTGATTGCAGGTGCAGGTGCGGGTGATTAGTAAGTGGGTGATTTTTCGCGGGTGTGGTGAGTGATGGATGGTGAGAAAGAGCGGTGATTGGAGCAGCACGAACAAGTAGAGGGTGTGACATTATTATTATTATTATTATTATTATTATTATTATAATTATTATTATTATTGTTATTGTGGTTGTTACCAGTTGTAACCCAACACTGGGAAACACTTACACTCTTGCATTCACACTCATACACTGCGGCCAATTTAGCTTATTCAATTAATCTGTACCGCATGTCTTTAGACTGTGGGGGAGTACCCGGAGGAAACCCATGCGAACACAGGGAGAACATGCAAACTCCACCCAGAAATGCCAACTGAACCAGCTGGGGCTTGAACTGGCGACCTTCTTGCTGCGAGGCGATCGTGCTACCCACTGCACCACCGTGCCTATTATTATTGTTGTTGTTATTATTATTATTATTATTATTATTATTATTATTATTATAAATAATAGTTAAATTTAAGTGTTTACTTAGGATTTTAATATTTGCAATATTTGATTTTGACTTAAAGAAGGAATCGACATTTGCAGCTGATTGCACAAATAGACATACGTTTCCAGTCGGCTGTTTTTGAAGTTTAAGATTCAAACACAATAAGTGATGTTTGCATGACACAGGTGAAGAAGTCTGTAAAAGAAGTGTGGATTTTCAAAGTAGGTCATGACCTGCTTTACCACTTTACATCCATTTCCAAATGTTTCCAATTGTTCGGCATTATCTCACCATCTCTGCTTTTATGCATTTACTGTGGTAGCCATATTAGTCTGAGTGCTGATAAGAGCACTGCAAATCTACAAGTTCCGTGCTACTTCTGCTTCCTGTTATGCCTGAGCTACTGAGAGCACTGTAATAGTTCGATTTATAGAGCTATATATCCTAATAAAACAAAACAACATCCTTATAGATAATGAAATAAAGTAAAAATAAGCTTTAGCTGGCTTTTGTCTGTTTTCCAAGTAAATAATCCATTTAAATATATAATCTTATTTTTCTATTATATTGTAAGGCATTTTTTGAGCTGACACTGGACAATTCTGCTCACTGCTGCTCTTTATTTTGAATACATGCTTGATCACCAAATAATTGGCGATTCATTCCTTCCTTTTATTCTACACTTTGTTACTGGCATGTAGATACAGACCTACAACTGACATTTGTAACAAAGCATGATAGTGGTATTCTTTTATTTTAGGTTTTCAGCCTGCATTCCTGGGACGTAACGCACATAAGACAGATGTTTAGGGTGCTGGTAAGTGTGCGGTGTCCATCAATCACATCAAAGGGCCAATAGTGCTGTGCAAGGGGGGCTTCAGAGCACTCTGCCCCTCCTAATAGCCATCAATATCTCTCCCATCACTCAAACTGTCTTTCACAGAGAAGCAAAATCCTGCCAGTGCCTCCTGAACCTCAGAACAGATGAAAATTTAACTCTGGAGCAAGTAGAAAAAGACTAGAGAGTGAAGGCTTTGGCCGTAGGTTGAGAAAGCCCTGTAGTAAAAAAAAAAAAAGACTAAACTTTAAGAAGTATGCTTGCATTGTTAGCATGCATTTAGCATATTGCTAACATTACTTATCACATTTAGAACAATGTTAAGTGCTTAAGTGTTGAGTACTTCTATGTTTCTAGCATATTTTTTGGAGTGCCCTACTGAAAAAAACAGCTTAAACCAGCCTAGGGTAGTTGGCTGGTTTTAGCTGGTCGACCAGGCTGGTTTTAGAGGGGTTTTAACCACTTCCAGGCTGGTTTCCAGCCATTTCCAGCCTGGTCGTAGCTGGTCAGGCTGGGACATGACCAGCTAAAACCAGCTTGACCAGCCTAGCCAGGATGGGAGCCCAGCCAAAACCAGCTATGTCCAGCCTTAACCAGGCTGGTCAAGCTGGTTTTAACTGGATTTAGCTGGTCATTTTCCAGCCAGCCCAGCTAAAACCAGGCTGGAAATGGCTGGAAACCAGCCTGGAAGTGGCCCAAACCCCTCTAAAACCAGGCTGGTCAACCAGCTAAAACCAGCCAACCAGCTTAGGCTGGTTTAAGCTGGATTTTTCAGCAGGGTGTACATATTTAAAATAGTATTACCTTCTTTCTGACATTGTAACATAGCATGTAATTAAAGATGCTAACGGAGATCTTTAAAAATGCTAATGTTAGCTTGATAGCACTGAATGCCTACATCATCACACACTTCAAATCGCCATCCCAACCATACTAATATACACTACATATGAATATACATCACATAATATACATCACATGAGAAGTCCTAATAGTACAGTATGTACTATAAGTAGTGCATCCTGCACGAACAGCATACAAAGAGGTATGCAATTACATATTTTGACAGGCAGTCTATAATAATGTTCGGACCGAATGTTTTGATTGGACTAACTCTTCTTGGTCCTACGCCTTCCACGGACTATTAAAATACATATAAGTAAATTTGAGACACTTATTTTAATCATTGCAAATAGGATGTGATGAAACTTGCAACCAGCATGACAAATATTTTCTGAAGATGCTGTTAGCTTTATTTATCAAATTGCTAGCCTGGGGTCACCATGTGTTAGCTCACTGTTTGTTTCAGCATAGCTACATGTTCAGCATTGCTAGCATAAAAAATGTTTTTTAGGATCCATAACATTCAGCTATGATTTTATATGCTGCTAACATAGCACAATGCTAATATGAATGTTCAATGGCAAACGATGGGTAGCAAAACGTTCGAGGTTACGGAAGTAACCCTTCGTTCCCCGAGGAGGGGAACGGAAGTGCCATGAAATGGGAGGATTCGGATCAGAAGCCGCTTGTCTGGAGAGTATTGAACGGGCCAATGAATGAAATTAATTGGCAGCGTAAGCTTGCGCAGGTGTGCGGCATCTGCAATTATCTCAGCATATAAGCACACCTGAAGCCAGCAGACGCCATCCTTTTAAGCTGAAGAGACTTTCAAACAGCTAAGGGACAGTCATTATGGCGACGGTGTATGGCACTTCCGTTCCCCTCCTCGGGGAACGAAGGGTTACTTCCGTAACCTCGAACGTTCCCCTTCGGTTGGGGAACTTCAGTGCCATGAAATGGGAGAAGTATGGAAAGCGCCATAATGACTGCACCTTACCAACACCCCCGATGAGGAGATAGTCAAGCAAGCGTGACGCACCCACATCATGGGGGGCGCGGTCCTCCAACGTGTCCCTGGCCCTAATTTATCCTACTTCAACAGAAGTTTTACGGATTTAGATATATTTTTTGGGAAGTCGTGAGCATCTAGATAATTCTAGGAAATACGACAGTACGTTGGGAAGCGTGCAATCCCGATAGGGAGGACGCTGCGGAGGCCATCCATTACCCAAGGGGGGGATAGATGGCAGAATTTACATATGGACTAGCCCTAAAAAAGGGGGAGTACGCATAGCAAAAGAGTGGTTAGCGGAGAGGGAAGACACGGGTCCGCCCAGGGGGGGGACTTAACCGTGGCGAAATAAGCATATGGGATCGCCTAGTGGGGATCACGCATAGCAGGCACCTATACCCAAAACGCGGGCTGACCAGCGGGCAGACCTACAACGTAGTGGGCCAGCAAGTGACTCCTCCGCTGAGTCAGTGCTGGGGGCCACGGAGGAATCTGCAGGGCTCACCTGACGAGGAACTTTACTGACAGATAAAAAGGCGCACGTACCTCCGTGTTAAGGAGAATGGCGCAGCAAGCGTGTTTCAACACCCTACCGAGTTGTCTCCTCAATCACCAAAGGGTTACCTAATACCCTTGAGGAAACCGGCTCCACTCGCAGATTGTAAAACCTTGCAAATGTGTTGGGTGTCGCCCAGCCCGCAGCTCTACAGATGTCTGTTAGAGAGGCGCCGCGTGCACGCGCCCAAGAGGATGCAACGCTCCGAGTGGAGTGTGCACGTACTCCCGGGGGACACGGCTGACCTCGACTCGAATAAGCGAGTGAAATGGCATCCACAATCCAGTGGGATAATCTTTGTTTCGATACGGCACTTCCCTGCTGCCGACCGCCATAACAGACAAAGAGCTGCTCAGATGATCTAAAATTCTGAGTACGGTCCACATAAATGCGCAGAGCGCGAACTGGACAAAGTAAAGAAAGGGCTGGGTCTGCCTCCTCCGGGGGCAGCGCTTGCAGGTTCACTACCTGATCTCTAAAGGGGGTGGTAGGAACCTTGGGCACATAACCGGGGCGGGGTCTCAGGATGACGTGAGAGTAATCCGGCCCGAATTCCAGGCACGAGTCACTGACCGAAAATGCCTCCAGGTCCCCGACCCTCTTGATGGAGGCCAACGCAACCAGCAGAGCTGTCTTCAGGGACAGAAATCTTAGAGATACTGATTCGAGTGGCTCAAAGGGATCGGATCGCAGACTCGTGAGAACGAGGGCGAGATCCCAAGAGGGCATGAGAGGGGGGCGAGATGGATTAATTCGCCTAGCACCCCTAAGGAACTGGATGACCAGGTTATGCTTTCCCACGGTGCCGCCAGCTACCGCGCTATGATAAGCGGAGATGGCGGCCACGTAAACCTTGAGAGTGGAGGGCGACAGCCTGCTGTCCAACTTCTCTTGAAGGAAAGAGAGCACAACACTAATCTGGCAATTTCGGGGGTCTTCTCTGCAAGAGACGCACCATTCAGTGAATAGACTCCACTTCAGGGCGTAGGCGCGCCTCGTGGAGGGGGCTCTAGCCTGAGTGATGGTATTAACCACCGCAGTCGGTAGGTTACCTAAGTCTTCATCGCGTCTAGGGACCACACGTGGAGGTTCCAAAGATCGGGGCGAGGGTGCCAGATGGTGCCCTGTCCCTGAGAGAGTAGGTCCTCTCTCAAAGGGATGCGCCAGGGGAGGGCCGTCGCGAGGAGTGAGAGCTCTGATATCCAGGTCCGGTTGGGCCAAAGGGGCGCAACTAGCAGAACCTGTTCCTCGTCCTCCCTGACCTTGCACAGAAACTGCGCGAGCAGGCTCACTGGGGGAAACGCATACTTGCGCATGCCCCGAGGCCAGCTGTGTGCCAGTGCATCCGTGCCGAGAGAGCCCTCGGTCAGGGAAAAAAACAACTGGCAGTGAGCGTTCTTGAGGGAAGCAAACAGATCGATCTGGGCCTCCCCGAATCGCGCCCATATCAGCTGAACAGACTCGGGGTGGAGTCTCCATTCTCCAGGGTGTAACAGCTGTCGTGAGAGCGCATCGGCTGCACGATTGAGCGTGCCTGGGACGTGAATGGCGCGCAGCGATTTCAGCTGCGTGACTCGCATGCCCGCGACACACGGCCCCCCAACCCGTGTTGGAAGCGTCTGTTGAAACAACAACATGGCTGGACGCCTGTCCTAGAGGCACACCGGCCTGTAGGAACAAGGGGTCGTTCCAAGGGCTGAGGGCGCGGCGACACAGCGCAGTAACCGAGACCCGGTGTGTGCCCGCGTGCCATGCGCGTCTGGGGACCCGATCGTGAAGCCAGTGCTAAAGTGGTCTCATATGGAGCAACCCGAGCGGCGTGACGGCGGCTGCGGATGCCATATGCCCCAGGAGCCTCTGAAAGAACTTCAGTGGGACCACTAGTTTGCTGTCGAGCTCCCTCAGACAGTTCAGCAACAGGCGAGCGCGTTCCTCGGAGAGGTGCGCTACCATGGTGATCAAGTCCAGCTCCATCCCGAGAAAAGAAATCCCCTGCACGGGGGCGAGTTTGCTCTTTTCTCGGTTGACCTGAAGCCCCAGTAGGCGGAGATGCCGAAGCACCTTGTCCCTGTGCATAATCAATTGCTCCCGCGAGTGGGCTAAAATCAGCCAGTCGTAGAGATAATTGAGTATGCGAATGCCCGCGAGCCGAAGGGGCGCTAGGGCACCCTCCGCGAGTTTGGTGAAGACCCGCGGAGACAGAGAGAGCCCGAAGGGGAGGACCTTGTACTGCCACGCTCGACCCTCGAACGCAAACCGCAGAAATTGGCGGTGGCGTGGAAGAATGGAGACATGGAAATACGCGTCCTTCAGGTCTATGGCTGCAAACCAATCCTGAGGACGAACGCATTGGAGAATGCGCCTCTGCGTGAGCATTCTGAACGGCAGCCTGTGCAGACAGCGGTTCAAAACGCGCAGATCTAGGATTGGCTGTGACCCACCGCTCTTTTTGGGTACGATGAAGTATGGGCTGTAAAACCCACTCTCCATCTCGGCTGGAGGAACCGGCTCGATTGCACCCTTCGCCAGGAGGGCAGCAATCTCCTCTCGCAAGACAGGGGCGGACAGGGGGTTGACCCTGGAGAAATACACGCCCGTAAACTTGGGGGGCCGTTTCGCGAACTGAATCGCGTAACCGAGTCTGATTGTGCATATGAGCCACCGCGAGGGGCTGGCCCGCGCTAACCAGGCAGGCAGAGCCCTCGCTAATGGAGTCATCGCTACAATCGCTGACGTACCTGCGGTGGGGCAGCGCGGAGTGGGTGTGCTGATCCGGGAAGCACGAGGGTCCCGCGGAAGAGCTGGAGGAGAGCGATTCGCTCTGGTTCCGCACCCTAACTCTGGAGAGGGGGCTGGAGGGCTGAGGGAAGGGAGGCCGTCCCCCCAGCGCTCGTGAGCCACTGGCGAAGCACGTATAGTCTGCGAGCCGGAAGGCAGCGCGTCCCGGACTGGCAGAACTCGTGCAGTCACATCCGGGGAAGGGAAAAAGTGCTCTTTTACTGATGTTTTGGTGGCACTGAAAAGTACCGTTGTTATCGGGGCCCCGCCCTCCAGCGGGGAAAGAGCAAGTTTCCTCTTCTCCGGATGGCCTGTCTCAGGGACACTTCGCGGTCCGTTTACCGGACTTAACGGCGCCCTGGGCAGGAGGGGCTGCCTGCTTTCGAGGTGTACGCCGCGCCCGCTTGGCCGGAGGCGCAGGCGGGGGCGGGGCAGCACTCGTTGGTGGGCGCCCTCGGCGAGGAACAGCGGAGGTGGATGGCTCGGCGGGCGGAGCGGGCTTACGGCCACGCCGATAGATGACATTGCCCATCGCATCCGACTGCTCTTTCACCGCCTTGAATTCCTGGGTGAATTCACCGACGGTGTCGCCGAACAGGCCAGCCTGGGATATGGGCGAGTCAAGAAAGCGAACTTTGTTAACATCGCGCATATCGGCCAGGGTTAGCCAGAGGTGGCGTTCCTGAACCACAAGTGTGGACATCGTCCTCCCCAGCGCACACGCGGCGGACTTAGTAGTCCGAAGAGCATAGTCGGTCGCGGTGCGCAGCTCATGTAATAAGCTTGGGTTGGACCCGCCCTCGTGCAGCTCGGCCAGCACCTGCGCTTGGTAGCGCTGGTAGGTGGCCATCGCGTGCAAAGCAGAAGCAGCCTGGCCCACAGCCTTATAAGCTCTGGCTCCGAGGGAGGCAGACAACCTACAGGCTTTGGACGGGAGGCGGGGCAAACCCCGCCACGTAGAGGCGCCGCGCGGACAAGATTGACCGCGATAGCGCGCTCCACTGACGGGATCGCCTCATACCCCCTGGCAGCTCCGCCGTCAAGGGCGGTGAGGGCGGAGGCACACGCAGCACGGGCAGAGAAAGGTGCCCTCCAAGACTGCGTGAGCCTACTGTGCACTTCCGGGAAGAAGGGGACGAGAGGCTTCGAAGGCTTCGCCTTCTGGTCCTCTACGTAGCACCCATCTAGTCGGTCCGGCCGCGGAGCTGGGGGATAAACCATCTCCAACCCCACGGCCGAAGCAGCCCGGGAAAGCACGGCTAACATGTCCGCTTCAGGATCCGATTTGACAGCGCTCACCTGCCCGGAGGGGGCGAGCGGGTCTGGATCTTCGTCGGACAGTGAAAGCCCACCCTCCGATGCCGCGGAGGACATCTGATCTCCGGTGTCAGCGAGTGTGAGAGCTACCATCTGGTTAGACGGATCACTCCCACTACCCGAAGCTTGGATGGAGCGCCGTGAGGAGCGAGAGGTCCGCGAGCCCGTGGGCGGCGGATTATCTCCCGCTGAAACCCTCAGATCTGCCCGAGCGCCCGCTGCTTTTTTAGAACAGGAGACAACTGGGGTGGCTCGCTCTCTTGCGAAAGTTAGCCGCGATCTTAGCTGTGCAACGGTCATGGCATCGCAATGACGACATGAACCGCCCGCGAGCACCCCCAAACATGCAATGCAGTGATCGTGTCCATCATCCGGAGCCAGGAAACCCCCGCATCCAGAAACGCACAGTCGGAGCGCCATCCTGAAAAGGACGTGCTGCACGACTGTGTTGCTCTGTTAGGAAAGTTTGCAACAATACGCACCGCTCTGGAGGACCGGACCCAAAGAACCGCAGGCAAGGGAGAAACCCAGCTCGACCGTCTGCCACCGCGAAGACCCACTCTGGACCGGGAGACACACTCGTTCGCTCTGAAGTGCTGATCAGCAAGAGGAACCCTCATCGACTCACTCAGAAAGGATCTGAAGCGAAAAGGATGGCGTCTGCTGGCTTCAGGTGTGCTTATATGCTGAGATAATTGCAGATGCCGCACACCTGCGCAAGCTTACGCTGCCAATTAATTTCATTCATTGGCCCGTTCAATACTCTCCAGACAAGCGGCTTCTGATCCGAATCCTCCCATTTCATGGCACTGAAGTTCCCCAACCGAAGGGGAACACCTATTTTGCTCTTTCTTTTCTGACTGATCAGTTTGTCAGTTTTCTCAAGTCAACATAATTCTCTCTTCACTCTTTTTTTATTATAGCATTACACCTTGATTAGTGATTCAAGAATCAGAGAGAGTTTGTGCACAAACATGCGTTTCAGCAAGTGGGTGTTAAAAGCCTCAGCCACTCTTAATCATGCCGTTAACCCCCTTACATGCTTTTCAGCTCTGTTCAACATGGTTGATATGTTATCATGTTTTTTTTTTTTTTTTTTTTTTTTCTCAAATTACAAAAGCACAGATCATAAACACTGTAAAAACAGCTGCTGGTGAAACATTTATAATAACAACACTTATCAGTTGTTTTTACTTACATGTCAATTTTTAGAAGATAATGTCAAACAAGAAAGATGCTTGATGAGGTTGTTGTGGTTAATTGGTTAGTAGTTACTGGCACTGCAATTTAATACCTTTCAACATAATCAATAAACCATTCAGCATGGAATGATTGAGTACTGGAAGTGGAACCCAAACAAAAACATGTCCAGAGATGATATTTTAGAGGTTATAAAGGCTGGACAAATCTATGAATCTTGAAGAAAAGTGGAAAATAAAGAAATAAGGAAAATTCAATAAATAATTGAAAATCTTAAAGATGTGGTCAATGTTGAATGGTTAGCATTGTGGCCTCACAGCAAAAAGGTCACTGGTTCAAGTCCTGGCTGGGCCAGTTGGCATTTCTGTGTGAAGTTTGCATGTTTTTCTCGTGTCTGCAAGACAGTGGCATATGATGAAGAGTAACTTGTAGTAAGTTAAAGGCATAGCTTGCAATTATTGAGACCTCATTAAACCATGTGAGATGTCACAACAACATGTTGTTGACAAGAGGGTGGAAATAGTTAACAAAGAACATTTTTATCTAATGTTTTCATGAGTTTTCACCAAATGTATCCAAAACCAATTCATTTGATATATTATTATATTCCTTCATTTAGCAACTCCACCTGCTGACTTCTTTACATGTCTTGTCTTGACAGTTAGCCTACTTGAGGTCGCCCCACTTGGTTGCAAATAACAGTACAATGATGAGTGTGTCAAGTATGAAAGCTTCCGCAACTCGCGGGTTGGGGAAAATGTAGACGTTAATAACTGTGATAGATGAGTTAAGGGTTGGGTTAGTTGTACAATCTCAGAAATAAAGATACAGGAGCTGTCATTGGGTCAGTACCTTTTCAGGGGTTCCTAATGGTACCTCAAAGGTACTTTTTAGGTACATTTGGGCACTAATATGCACCTTTGAGACTCTTTGGGAACAAACATGTATCTTTTGAAAATGTACCGCCCCAGTGACAGCTCCTGTGCCTTTATTTCTGAGAGTGTTGACATTAATAACTATGATGGTTTAGTTAAGGGTCGGGGTAATTGCAGACATTAATAACTATAATGTTTGTGTTTAGGTTTGGGGAATATTAGTTAATAACGATGATGGTTGGGTTTAGGGTTGTGTTAGGTATAGACATTAATAACTGTGATGGTTGGGTTTAGGTGTGGAGTAGGTGTAGACGTTAGTAACTGATGTACAGCGCCATCTTGCCGACAATTAAGTTTTGACTTGTCTCTTTAACTTCAAGTTACACCTCTTATGTATAACAAGTTACGCCCCAAGGCCCCTTCATGTTAAGCCCCTGACTTTCAGTCTGCAGTCAGACCCTACTAGTTTTCTCCGGGTGCGTGTTAAAACAAAATAAAGGACTGATAAATAAAGGACTAAGCAATGGACTATGAATGAAATCTTAATGAATCAACTTTGAGGTTTACCAGTAGGCATGGGCCGGTATAAGATTCTGATGGTATGATAACCTTGGATAAAAATATTACTGTTTCACAGTTTGACCGTATTGTGATTACTGTGTAAAATATATTATTTTTAGTCTGGGTGAAAATACAAAATCTTTTTCCCCTTTGAACACAATATATTTTATTTTGAGAAATTTTCCAAAATAGTTTAATAATAAACATGTCAGGCTAAATAAATTAAATAATTAAAATGACTCATTAACTTCTGCTGTCTTCATTAGTTTCAAAAACACTGATTTCTTTACAATTTAAAATGTAATTTTTTGATAAAACGTAAAAAAAATTAAAACGTAAAAAAAATATTCTTACACATATCTTAGGAGCGGTATAGCAGAAAATTTTGATGGTTTTAAAACCTTGACTTTTCCAAACCGTGGTATATTTTTAAAACATTTATCATCCCATGCCTATTTACCAGCATTCTAAAAAAACATTTAAATAGTCAAATAATTATATTTTTGAAAATAAAATGACCTGAATGTATAAATACGCTAACTTGATATCTAAATAAATATAACACAACCGCAATGAAACTATTGAATGAAAAATACATTTAATCAATTACAAAATTTACGTTAAACAAATATATGATATATATTTAAAAAATCTAAACTAATTGAAAAAAATAAATACTAAATTAAAATGTTATACATTTAAATAAAATAAAATAAACAGACTATTTAATGTGTCAATGTGATGTGCTACACTTTTCTACGTGCATTAGAGCACACTCTCATCTCTTCATTCTCTATTTCCATATACTGCTGAATATTATAAATGGTAGTCAAAAAAAGCATTTTTCACATGCATCCACATAATCCTTTTACTGTTATTATAGATTGATGACCATTAATTATTGCCCTTTGCTTGGAAGCAACCCAAAACCATCTAAACGATTGAACTCATGACAGTGTGCCAATCGCACAACCTGAAAAAAACTGCGGCAATTCAATCTCAACAGTGCAGTCAATCTGACAAGAGCTCTTGTCGACCATTTTTCTGTAGCATAAACACCATAAAACCAAAATCTCCCATTGTTTCTATGGCGCTAAAACCTAACAATTTGGTGGTCAAGCTTTCAAAAGAAACCAAAGTGTCATCTGGGGTTGTCGTTATACGCTGCCGTAACTAAACCACTCAGCCTGTCCCATGCAAACACTGGCTGGTGGTTGATCTCAATGCAGACGGCTCAATAAAGCACCACTTAATGTAGGGCCAAAGGAGCGCAATGTCACCAAGGCAGTGGCATTTCAATCATGCCTGTGATCCAAACAATCTCTTACAACCCAGATATTTTGGGTAAATTCCACTGCACGCACATCTGAGTCCTAGACGACAGGCTGTGACCCCAAAGGACGACCTGACCCATAATTAATAGGGCCGACATGGGTCACGTCAGTCAAAGTGGCAGTAATCACCTGCATAATGATAAGCCCTTGAAAAAGTTAAAATTCACTTTTTAAGTGTGTGAAGAAGCATATATTAATGCTAATAAAATGAAAGACTGGTTAAAAAACATTTCTATACAAATGTAAAATTTTAGAACAATAAACAGTATTTGCAATTGTTCATAAAAAAAAAAACTTTTTGTTTGTATTATAGTTTACATTTTGATTAAATAAGATTAACTGCGTTTTTGAGAATTTTTCATTATAACTTAAGTATGATTTAATAATATGTTCAGGTTAATTGCAATACAATGTTTTTATTATTTGGGTTTTCACATTTTTAAATATTACTTTATTGCAATTACCCTTAAGCACACATTGTCAATACAAATACTACAAATAATACAAATAATATATATATATATATATATATATATATATATATATATATATATATATATATATATATATATATATATATATATATATATATATATATATATATATATATATATATATATATATATATGTATGTATGTATGTATATATAGTCAGAGTTATTAGCCCTCCTAAATTAATAGTCCCCCCTGCAAATTTTTCCCCCAATTTTTTCTTTAACATGTCTAAACCTTATAGTTTTAAAACCAACATTTTGCTAGATATTTATCAAGATACTAGCATTTAGCTTAAAGTGCATTTTAAAGGCTTAACTTGGTAAATTAGGCAAGTTGGGGTAATTAGGCAAATCATTGTATAATGATTGTTTGTTCAGTAGGCAATCTAAAAAAAATTCATATCTTGCTTAAGGGAGCTAATAATATTGACCTTACACTGTTTTAAACTGAATAAATAAAAAACGCTTCTATTCTAGCTGAAATAAAACAAACAAGACTTTCTCTGGAGGAAAAAAAATGTATCAGAAATAAAATTTCCTTGTGAATACTTTTGACTTCAATGTATACAGGGTGATTCCCGGAGATGGGTTGCGGCTGGAAGGGCATCCGATGCATAAAAACGTGATGAATAAGTTGGCGGTTCATTCTGTCATGACAACCCCAAATTAATAAAAGGACTACTAAGCCGAAAAGTAGATGAATAAATTAATATAAAGGGGGATTCAAAAAGAATACCACAACTTTCTTGTTGATGTTTGAGTATCTGGAGGGGTAATTGTTTTCTACTGAAGAAAAAAACTCTGTTAAGTACTCTTCACATTGATTAAGTTCTCAAGGTCCCATCATGTTTCTTTGATTAAATACAGATTTTCAGAGTTTGATATTTATAAAAAGATGTAATAACAAATAACAAGTGTGCACACATTTTTTTCAGTGTGGAGAAAGTCTTATTTGTTTTACTTCAGCTAGAATAAAAGCAGTTTTTATTTTTTTTAATCACCTTTTTAAGTTCAAAATTATTAGCCCTGTATATTGTTTGATAGTCTACAGAACAAACCAACTTGTCTAATTACCCTAACCTGTCTAGTTAACCTAATTAACCTAGTTACGCCTTTAAATGTCACTTTAAGCTGTATAGAAGTGTCTTGAAAAATATCTAGTCAAATATTATTTACTGTCATCATGAAAAAGTTATTAAAACTATTATGTTTAGAAATGTGTTGAAAAAGAATTGTCTCTCCATTAAACACATTGGGGAAAATATAATATATATGAGGGATTATGTACATTTTTCTGTTAAATATTGTCAACATAGCAAATTAAAAAAAAAAAATGTTTAAAGTACTACATTTTGTTAATGAATTTAAAAAGTTTTAAGTGACTTAAAGTGAAAGTTTAATTTTATATATTTACAAATGTACCATATAGAGTTAAAATATAGAATATCTTGAAAATCATTTACAAGATTTAACACAAGGACAGTACAATTTTATGCAGTTCTCTTTTACAATCACCTTAAGCTTAGCAACATTTTACATCAAACTCAAAATAAAACTAAATCAATTGAGAAATCTACCATTAGCAGCCACATTTACAGAGGGCATTTGCAGTGGATTGGGTGGAAATTTACAAAAGACACTAATTACTGGCTAGGTGTTTAGAGGAACATAACAGCTCAAGTTGAGACGTGATGAAAGTCCAGTTAATCCAGTATGAAACAACAAGTTCCAACACCACCTCTTTCAAAATCCGCTTTAAAGGAAGCCCTTTTCATGAGCGTCTTTTATTTTGGAGTGGTGGGATGAAGTTAAATGCTAAAGGAGGGGCTCTTTATGAAAGGACGTAGTGGAAGTTCGTGGTCTAGTTTCACCTGGAGGTGCGACTGAGTTTGTAATTCAATAGTGATCGCACCACCCAGCTCAGGTTATGCGGGTCAGAGTTGATCTTACAGAAGATGAGCACGGATTTATGAGTTTTGTGCATGAAAATCTGGTGTTGTGTGCCAATCGACAAATTAACCTGATTCTCATGGCTGATGAAAGATCCATGTGCGCTTATCCAGTTCCTCAGATGTAGCCAAAAAACTAAACACAATCTCTGATTTCTGGTTGAGATTAGATTGATGGTTTTGTAAAATGCACTACTGAATGAAACTTCAATAAAATAAAATAGTGTCGCTTTTGCATGCCTGATAAGAAAAAAATATATATTTTTGAAAAGTTCTGTATAGTAAAAGACTAGTTAATCCAAAATAAAAAATAGTCATTATTTTCTCATCGTCAAGTGCTTTTTTAAAATTTCTGTTTCTTTTTTCTGTTGAACATAGAAAGACAGATATTTTGAAGAATGTTAGAAATCAACTTCAACGATAAAACAAAAAATACTATAAAGCCAGGGAGAACATGCAAACTCCACACAGAAACGTCAACTGAGCCGAGGCTCGAACCAGTGACCCAGCGACCTTCTTGCTGTGAGGCGACAGCACTACCCATTGCACCACTGCATCACCAAGAACAATACATATTTAGAAAAATAATAATAATCATTTATTTTAATTGTAACTTGTTTATATTAAAAAGACCCCCCTCCTCCCTACACACTCATAACTCTCTGCACCAAAGGAAAAAAATACTCATTATTTGCTCACATCCAAGTGATTTAAAACCTTTATGTGTTTCTTTATTTTTTTGCTGAACATAAAATGAAATATTTTGATGAATGTTAGAAATCGGTAACCATTGACTTCAATATTAAGAATAAATTATTATTTGTAAGTCAGGTTATCAGTTTCCAACTTTGCTCTGCTTTCTTGACTTCCAAAAAATGAATATATAAAATACTTAAAAAAAAATATTTTAAAAGTGCTAAAAATAATCTAAATCATCAGAGATTGGATTGAAAAAAAAGCCCTACTGAAACTGACCTCCATGTAATAAACTAGTGTCAATTTTGCATGCCTCTTCTACTACTATTACTACTACCACTACTACTTCTACTACTACTATTACTACTACTACTACTACTACTACTACTACTACTACTACTACTACTACTACTACTACTAATAATAATAATAATAATAATAATAATAATAATATTAATAATAATAATAATAACAAAAATAATACCAATATTAATTTAATTTTTACAACCCTCTGCCACAAAGAAAAAAAAATCTCATTATTTTCTCTTGAGCCTTGAGTGGATTAAAACCTTTATGTGTTTCTTTTTCTATTGAACACAAAATACATATTTTGAAGAATGTTAGAAATCAGTAACCATTTACGTCATTCATTTTCTTTTAAGCTTAATCCCTTTATTAATCCGGGGTCACCACAGTGGAATGAACCACCTACTCATCCAGCAAATGTTGTACGCAGTGGCAGTCGCATTGACTTCAACATTAAGAAAAAAAGTCCATTGGAAGTCGGTGGTTACCAGTTTCCAACATTGTTCTGTTCACTTGACTTGCAAAATATGTGTATATAAAATATAAATATATTAAAAAACTAATAAAAAATAATATGAAAAGTGCTAAAATTAATCTAAATCATCAGAAGTTGAGATTGAAAAAAAAAATCCCTACTGAATTGACCTCTAAATAAATTAACCTTGAAATAAACTAGTGTCGTTTTTGCATGCCTGACAAGAAAAAGAAAGAAAAAAAAAGCTTATTTGATTGGAAATTCTGTATATTTAAAAATATTTCACCTAAAAATAAAAATATATCCATTATTTTTTCAAACCTTTGATGTAATTTTAAACCTTTATATGTGTTTTTTTCTGTTAAATACAAAACAAGACATTTGAAAGAAACTTAAGAAATTTCAAATGTTTAAGAATATATAAAATACTAATACAAATAATAAAAAAGCCCAAAAAAAAGTTCTAAAAAATAATCAAAACTATCAGAGGTTTAACATTAAATGTGATTTGTGAATGAAAATTTGGTGTTGTGTGGCAGCCGACAACTCAACCTGATTCAAATGGCTGATTATTTCTGATTAGATTCCATATGGAGCCAGAGCTAGACGTACAATTTGATTTCTAGATAAGTTTGCATTGAGGACCAGTCATAACCAGTTTTGTTAACGCTCTCATTTCTAGGTTAATCTAAAAATCGTACAAACTAGGACCATTATCAAATAGCTTTAATGTCAACATAAACTGGATCCAGTAACCGATCTCTCTCAGCAGAACACGCTTCATCAAAAGAGAAACTCAAATCTTAGCAGAATGTTTTCTGACAGACATGTGAGGGATTTTCAGCAGCCAAATGTGTATAAGGAGATGTGTATGCTTTGATCTGACTCATATTACAGGCCTGATAGCAGGATAAAGGCCCGTCTTTCCACAGCTCTTTGAAGCAGGACTAGATGATGCAGAAAATGTTCAAGTTTACAAAAAAAGAGGGTCTTCTGTCTTAATATGGATTTGGAAAACACCATAAAGCAACACATTTATTACAATATATGGAACATTTTCTGAGTTTGAACAAGAGAAAGAGATTAGAATAAAGAATTTATGTATAAGATCTATGACTGCTTGATGAATAATCGCCATGATCTAAAATAATTAATATACAACACGTAGTCCACCTTATAAACTGTAAATAAATTAAACAGAAAAAAATATGTTTTTGTTTATTAATTTCAGTGCTTTAATTTAATTTTGCATTCATTTTTCAATTTTACAAATTCACACAGTACAAAATTAAGCTTGACTATATAAGACATTATTTACATTCTAGAAACTATTTTATATATTATTTTTTTTATAAAATATACAGTTCCTGTATATATAATAAAATAAAATTAAATAAAATATAATCTAAAATAATATAATATAATGAAATAATATAATACAAAATACTATAATATAATATAATATAATATAATATAATAAAATAAAATAAAATATAATATAATATGGTATAAAACAATATAATGAAATGCTATAATATAATATAATAAAATTATATAAAATTATAATATAATATAATACAATATAATATGAAACAATATAATGAAATGCTATAATATAATATCATATAATAATAATATAATATAATATAATATAATATAATATAATATAATATAATATAATATAATATAATATAATATAATATAATATAATATAATACATTTTCTTTTCCGCTTAGTCCCTTTATTAATCTGAGGTCGCCACAGCTAAATAAACCGCCAACTTATCCAGTATATGTTTTACGCAGCGGATGCCCTTCCAGCTGCAACCCATTACTGGAAAACACCCAAACAATCTCATTCACAGACATTCACTATGGACAATTTTAGCTTACCCAATTCATCTGTACTGCATGTCTTTGGACTTGTTGGCGAAAATGGAGCACCCAAAGGTAACCCACACGAACAAGGGCAGAACATGCAAACTCCACACAGAAACTTCAACTCACCCAGCCGAGGCTCGAACCAGCGACCTTCTTGCTGTGAGGCGACAGCACTACCTACTGTGCCACTGTGTCGCCCATTATTATATTCATATAAATATATTATATAAACATAAAAATATATAACAAGAAACCAATATGCACTTACCGAAAATATTTAATGAAACATTTTACATATAAAATTTTAAATATGAAAAAATAACAGGTTCGACTGACAAAGTGTATAGAGCAGAACAGAATAGAATAGAATAGAATAGAATAGAATAGAATAGAACAGAATAGAATAGAATAGAATAGAATAGAATAGAATAGAATAGAATAGAAAGTATCAGATAGGTTTCTTCTTATGAGCAGCAGAGGCATAAAATCTGTCATCACCACAGCAGGGAATGAATGAAGCTGTTATAGTTGACATCTAAAGCACAAGTACAGGACCTCGGCCTTTATAAACACGCAGCATATTTGATCCACTTTAATAAATCATTCAAACGGCAAGCATAGCCTACCTCTCTCCTTCTTTCACACACACTTCTCTTTTCTCTACACAAACACAGCACAGACTCTACCTCAGCTTTCATGCAGGAAGCTTTCAGGCTGTTGTTGGTTTAAAGCACATTGTTCCAGTTGGCTTCACTTCACATACTGTACAGTCACACACAAAAGCTAGGTAGAGAAAATGACGAATGGCTGTTATGATAAACCGTGGCCAAATGGGTCAGAAATGTTGGATAAATTAGTGGGCCTGAACAGCTCTGATGGAGCTTCTTGTGATTAGGAATGTTTAAATGCTTTTTGAGTGTGTGAAATGAGTTTAAAATCTGGACACCTGACAGCTTGACAACTGGAGTCAACTCAACTCAAAATAGAAAGATTGACTAGTTATTGTTTATTTTTTAACTAGAAGTAATAAAAAACAGTCACATTTGTGAAACCGTATGCAGTCACATTAATCAATCTTGCAAAAACCTGCATACCAAAAAGGATTCACCCGACAAAAGACATGTTTACCACCAAGCATCTCTCCGTAAGTCAACCTGGCAAATCAGTGTGTACAATTGTAAGTTGTACTGTATGTTGAGATGTTGTGTGATGTTGTTTTACACATAATGACCACAGATGAAGTGTCAAAAACTGAGCTCGAGCAAATACAGTATCATAAGTTATGGGTTCCACACAATTTCCTTTATGTTGTCCCAACACAAATAGATTAAGTTAACGTAATAGTTTTTCCAAATTTAGGTGGATTGAACATAAAATAAGAAGTATAAATCAGCTTTAAGCAAAGGAACATGAATGAATGTTTTGACTCATTTTAAATAAGTAGTTTAACCAAGCTGCAAAAGTCATTTTTTTGTGTATCCACATCGCTATTACTGCATCAGATGCTTTTTTAACTGCAATTTTTTTTTCCACTTTAATTTCAAAAACACTACCTGCAAAAGTCTTGTCTTTGATCTCAGTTGTAAGAGCAACGAATAACAACTTGACATCTAGTTGATCATATGAAAAAGTGGCAGAAGGTAGATTTTTCAAATGAATCATCTGTTGAACTGCATCTCAATCATCACAAATACTGCAGAAGACCTATTGGAACCCACATAGATCCAAGATTTTCCAAGAAATAAGTCAAGTTTGGTAAAGGAAAAATCATGGTTTGGAGTTACATTTAGTATGACGGTGTGCAAGACATCTGCATAGTGGATGGCAACATCAACAGCCTGAGGAATCAAGACATCTGTGCTGCCCATTACATTACAAACCACAGGTGAGGGCAAATTCCTCAGCAGAACAGTGCTTCGTCTCAAGCCTGGTTTATACTTCTGCATCGAGTGATCGGTGTGACCCATAGCTCAAGCCTTGCACTTAGCCGTGCATTTATACTTCTGCGCGCTGTTTCTGCTGCTCTGCAATACACTTTCAAAACACTTGCTGGCAGTGAGGTGTTTATGTTCCTCTGTGTCGAGTTTCTTCTCTGGTGTTTTGTTTTTTCTGAATGCTTCCTTGATGTACAAACTCAAACTCGCTCATTTAGAGGCTTGAATCGGCGGACAAGCAACAACTTTAATCATAAGGTAAAGACAACATCTGGAGCTCCTTCACGGGACTCCACACTTGTAAACACCCACTGCATCACGCTTGCACGGGTCTCATCTCCACCCACACAAGTCAACAATACCAAACCGACCAATCACAGAGCTTGCGCTATGCGCACGTGTTACATTTTTTTCAGCCTTTATACTTCAGCTTCCACAAAGTTCCTGAAAGCAAAGAAGGTCAAGGTGTTCCAAGATTGGCCAGCTAAGTCACCAAACATAAACATTATTGAGCATGTCTGGGGTAAGATAGAGAAGGAGGCATTGAAGATGAATGCAACGAATCTTGATGAACTCTGGGAGTCCAGCAAAAACACTTTCTTTGCCAATCCAGATGACTTTATTAATAAGTTATTTCAGTCATTGCAGAGATATATGGATGCAGCCGTCCAAGCTCATGGGAGTCATACACAATATTAATTCTTTTTTAAAGTCACCATGACTTTATATTCTAACCTGTCCATTATTTCTGCTAAGTGACAAGACTTTTGCCTTAGTGACCTTTCTGTCCCAATTAATTAATTAAAAATCAAGGCATGATCATATTTTATTTGATAAGTGCAATTAAAATAAGAGTAATCTAGAGGCCTTTTCCTTTCGATAAGCCACTTCTGATACCAAATGATCAGCTAGAAGTCAAGTTATTATTTGCTGTTCCTAAAACTTGGATAGTTGACAAGATTTTTGTAAGGTAGTGTATTAGGAAAGCTTACACAACGCATTTACAAATGTATTTAAATGCTACTTTCAGCATCATGGACACACAGGCTTGTATATTTCAAACCTATTTTTAGCTCTATCTAAAATAACTTACAATAACTCTTATATAGCTACAGCTCCAGTCATCCCTTCACTCCCTCTCACTGTCACATGACCAGCAGCCCTCACTTCACTCATACACAAGGTTACAGTGCCTTTAAATCATTAAATATCTCGGAAATAAACCCGTCAGCTCAGATCAGGTATCAGAGGGACAAAAAAAAGTTGTGTGGCATTAAGAGTGGCCCGCTGAAAAAGAGGAGAGCAAATGTGGTGTGAATCTCTTGCATGGTCAGGGAAAAGAGCCATTAGTGGAGTAAAGGCCACAATCTGGAATGTTCTAAGAAGATATCGAATCACAGGCAGTCAGTGTATGTGTCAGTGTCCTGTGTGTGTTCTTACTATCAGGCTAAAGTCCATTAGTCAACTGGGATAACTAATGAATGGCATTTAAACTGCACATGCAAACTAGTATGAATCACGCACACACATTTACCGCATTCTCATTGGCGTAAGAGTTACGGACATGCTTCAATGTCCTGGTCTGTTTAAAATAGACCTGCATTATACATTAAAAGCAGACATGTAGGAGGAACAGGTGCAAGACAGAAGGTGTCAAAGTGTGTGTGACAGCAGCAGGCAGTGTACTGAGAAAGCCCACATACTTGCCCCTTCAACTGTGCTAGTGAATGACCATTAACAATGAAAGTAAATTGAACTTTTATGTATTAATTTATTTAATTGTATTAATTGTATTATTTTCTCCCAAAGTGTAGCAGTGTTGATTATAAATATATTCATAAAATACACTCATCGGCCACTTTAATAGGTACACCTTAGTACCGAGTTAGACCCCTATTTTGGTTTCGGAACTGCTTTAATCATTCGTGGCATGGATTCAACAAGGTACTGTAAATATTCCACAGAGATTTTGGTCCATATTGACATGATTTCAATCTCCCAATCCACCACATTCCAAAGGCACTCTATTGAATTTAGATCTGGTGACTGTGGAGGCCATTTGAATACAGTGAACTCATTGTCATGTTTAAGAAACCAGCCTGAGATGATTCTTCCTTTATGACATGGTGTGTTATTCTGCAGGAAGTAGCCATCAGAAAATGGGTACACTGTGGTCATAAAGGGTTGGACATGGCCAGCAACAATATTCAGGTAAGCTGTAGCATCAACTCAATGCTAAATTGGTACTAATTGACTCAAAGTGTGCCAAGAAAATATCCCCCACACCAATACACAAGCCTGAACTGTTGATACAAGGCAGGATGAATTCACGCTTGCAAAAATCTCTGACCTTACCATCTGAAAGTCGCAGCAGAAATGAAAATCCCAGTTGATCAGCAGTTTCTGAAATACTCAGACCAGCCGCCTGGCAACCAAAAACCATGCCACATTCAAAGTCACTTAAATCACTTTTCTTCCCCATTCTGATGCTTGGTTTGAACAGCAGCAGATCATCTTGACCATGTCTACATGCCTTAATGCACAGGTGTCAAATTCAGTTCCAAAAGGGCTGCAGCTCTGCACAGTTTAGTTCCAACCCTAATTAAACACACCTAATCAAACTAATTGAGTCCTTCAGGCTTGTTTGAAACATACAGGTAAGTGTGTTGGAGCAGGGTTGGAACTAAACTGTGCAGGGCTTCGGCCCTCCAGGAATGGAGTTTGACAACCCTGCCCTAATGCATTGAATTGCTGCCATGTGATTGGCTGATTAGAAATTTGTGTTAAGAAGCAGTTGGACAGTGTACCTAATAAAGTGGCCGGTGAGTGTATATTTCAAATGTTAGCAATGTTATTTTTCAATGAACACTATAAAATGATGAATACTACAGTACACAGTAGTTGAAACAATAAGTCAATCACATGCGATCAACCAATAGCAAACAACCATAAATCACCAATCCAATCATGTTTGAGAAGCATTTTTACTAAGATAGGTTATAATAGGTAGGAAAAGTCAATCATGCTTAAACTTAAAAGTCCCGTGAAGTGCTTTGAAACGTGAATTTTATATTCAAATGTTTGATGTAATCTCATCTGAAACATGAAGACAGGGTGGGACATAGAGTTGCTCCTCCCCTTTTCAAAACACAGCCAATAGTGTTTGGTTTTCATCAAAGCTGTGCCAGTGAGAGTGGTTAAGCTCTTGCGCATCAAATGAAAAGCCAATGAGAAGTGTCTTGAAGGCATACCTGTCAAAATTGGGACATAAAAAAAAAGGAATAAAGCTACCTAGATTGACATATTTAGATTGTTGTTATTATTATTATTATTATTATTTATTCATTCATTCATTTTCATTTCGGCTTTGTCCCTTTATTAATCTGGGGTCACCACAACGGAGAGAAAAGGCAACTTTTCCAGCACATGTTTTATGCAGCGGATGGCCTTCCAGCTGCAACCCATCTCTGGAAAACATCTGCACACACTCATTTACACTCATACACAACAGACAATTTAGCCTAACCAATTCACCTGTACCGCATGAATACAAATTCAAGTGGAATAAACTTAAAGAACTTAAGTTTTCGTTAAAAAACTCAAGAATTTTGTTGTTTCAGCTAATTTTAAATAAGTAGATTAAACAAATAGCAAACAAAATTTTTTTGAGTGTAGGCATAAATGACAAATGGCTAGCTTTGGACGATTATATCCTCTAAATACAAATTTTGCCACTGATTTTGAGTACATTATTTATAGATATCCTTACAACTAACATGTAAACAGCTTTATTTAAATTTCACTGGGTCTTTAAAACTTCAAAAGTCTGCATATTTCAAAGTCAAATATTATATGGTGCAAAACGCCCCCTCTGCTGACAGGGTTTCTGTTTGTTTCTTCACAGCTCTCGCTCTTTCTCATCAGGGTCGAAAGCCACAGAAGGTCTCAGAGACATGCAGGCAAATACTTACTTTTGGTCTGTTTCCAGCTTTAGAGCTTGTTCCCACGTAAAGCCCCTGGGAGAGAGCGAGAGAGTATGACTGGGAAACGTTGAGGGGAGGCCTGTGACGTCCCTTAAAGACGCATGTTTAAAGACTTCCCAGCAGTGAGTAAAAACACAGTGGCTGCTTTCCCCTCAGGCCTTGAGTACTGCTTGCTTTACAAGATTTAACTACATGAACCCTGTCAGAGCCTCTGACTCTCATTCCCACTGACTGTCATCCACAAGTCCTGTGTTTATTAGTTATTTCAGTATGTTATTCATGTTATCTCAGCTGAAATAGTTTATTAATCAGTCTAAACTGGTGTTGAATGGTATCTTGGGTCTAGTTTACGTGGTATTAACATTTGGTCAGTTGGATCACAAGGAGACATTCTCATTAAACCTGGTTTGTAATCCATCCCTTTTATCCTGATTTCTTTTAAGGGGAGGTGCATTCTGATAGCACCAAAGTAACCCAAGCCACTCTTAAACAAGCCTGGAGGAGCACTTAAAGCTGGTTTGCTGGTCTTTGTTGGTTTAAGAAACTGATCTTAAGTCTAAAGCCTGAGACACAGCAAGCTGACGTCAAAGGACTATTAGTGATGAAAACTCACTGTGTTGTCATTTCGCGTCAGCTGCATCTGGTCCCGTCTTTATGTATGTTTCCATACCCAGCAGTCTGTATAGTCATTCCACTAAGGGAAACTGAAACTGTAAACAAAGCAGTGTTTAAGTTCTATTTTTACAGCATTTCTTACTCACTGCAGAGGGATTTTGATCATTTGCAAAAATTGTATATTTTCTGTTCTTGCACTGGGCAGCATAGTGGCTCAGTAGTTAGCACTGGCACCTCACAACAAGAAGGTTGCTGATTTGAGTCCCCGCTGTGAGGAGTTTGCATGCTTTGCTCCGGTTTCCCCCACAGTCGAAAGACATGCGCTATAGATGACATTGGCCATAATGTGTGTGAATGTGAGAGAGCATGGGTGTTTTCCAGTACTGGGTTGTGGCTGGAAGTACATTCACTGAGTAAAACATACGCTGGAATAGATTGTGGTTCATTCCGCTGTTGCAACCCCTGATAAATAAGAGACTAAGTAGAAGGAAAATGAATGAATGAATGTTCTTGCACTCATAGCTGAACAGCCAATGTGTGCTCTCTGTCACACTAGCCTGATGCTCATCGATGGCCTGATACTGTCCAGTGGCCAACTGTCAACTTATTGTGTCACGGCCTTGAAAAGCTTCCAAAACTCATCTAAAACCAACAGACCAGCACGCACTAAAAAGGAAATGATTAAACATGCTAAAAAATACTGCTTCTTTTTGCAGTTAACAGGAGTATATTTAACACTGAAACTACCAGAAATATACTAATTAATTACAAGAATGATCGTTCACATACACTACCGGATTTTTAAGAAAATTATTCTGTTCATCAAGGCAGCATTTATTAAATGTAAATATATATTTTTTTTAAATAGTTAAATATTTATTAAAATACCTGCTTTCTTATTGTAGTTTCAAATGAAATTATTACTCCAGTCATTATTGCTTTTATTACTATTACCATTAAAAATAATAATAATATTAAAAATAATAACTATAATAATAATAATAATAATAATAATAATAATAATAACTAATATTAGAGTCATTTCTAAAGGATCATGTGACTGAAGACTGGAGTGATGAAGCAGAAAAATCATCTTTAAAATCACTGGAATAAGTGTTTAAATTAAATTAAAAACTACTTTTGAGCAGTTATTTTATAGTGCAATAACATTTCACAATTTTACAATTTGTACTGTATTTTTGATTAAATAAATGCAGCCGTGGTGAGCAGGAGAAGCTTATTTTAAAACATGTTTAAAATCTTACTGACCCCAAACTTTTGACCAGTATGTAATACTGTACCAAATTGATTTGTTGTCATTTCATATTTACATTTGAGACTTCTATTGAGATTTTAAAATTAAACCATGTCTGTCATCATATTTTACATGATGTCTTTACCCCAAAAATACCACTTCTTTTGTTATATAGCGTATAATTGTGTACGAGTTACTAGACCGCCTTGAGGGTGTGGACCTTACTAAATTAATTTTTTGAAAGACATTTCTAAAGTTTTTTGATATCAGAAAGTAATGTTTCGTTAGCAGAAAGTTGCTAGGCAACAGAGGCACACATTTTTAAAGGCACAGGAAAAAATAGCAGATGCCGAAATGCATAGTTTTAATATATTAAAAATGCTAGAATGAAATATGCAGGATTCTATAGATGTAATGGTTTTATTTTAACAAGGCTATTAAATTACTAAATGTAAAAATGGACAAAATGAGTAGTGTTAAACCGAAGTTCCCTGATTTAGGCTTTTTTGTCCTATTATCCCAGCATGACCATATGAAAACTGCATTACATCAGTAAACAGACCAGCTTTGCCAGGCTATGGGATGAACTAAGATCTGTTAACAAGATTAAGCTGGTTACATCCTATTAAAGATGGTTTCTTAGCCTATGGTCAAGTTGTTGTTAAGTGATCAAATCATGTTTGGAAATTCTGTCAAACCTGTTTACACTAAAACTGAAAATGTATTATTATTATTATTATTATTATTATTATTATTATTTTAAGCCACAGTCATATCACCCTGCAGCTCCAAGATCGGTACTCACTGAAGCTAAGCAGGATCAGTACCTGGATCGGAGACCACATGGGAAAACTAGGTTGCTGTTGGAAGTGGTGTTGGTGAGGCCAGCAGGGGGTTCTCAACCTGTGGTCTGTGTTCTAATGCCCAAGTAAATTGAAGGGGACACTATACTGCCTGTAAGCGCCGCCTTTCGAATGAGACATTAAACAGGTCCTTACTCTCTGTGGTCCTTAAAAATCCCATGGCACTTCTCATAAAGAGAAGGGGTGTAACCCCAGTGTCTTGACCCTTAACCGGTAGAGCCTCCCAATCATCTCCATCCACCAAATTGGCACACACATTACATTGCATTATTTTTTATTTCAGAACAGGTTGGGAGACCAACTAATACCAGCTAATTAATATTGGTTAATGATATTTTCAGAGGTGCTGGGACAATATACCGCTCTGTTTGGGAATTGTCATTACACAGTTTTAAGCATCGCAGAAAGAAATTTATTCAAAGAACATCCAATGTTTATTTGGGAGGAGAATGTTGGGGAGTGTCGAATAAACTGTCAAAGGTAATGACATGGAAAAAGAGTTTGTGCTTGTCTGTTTTCTTGTTTGTGCCTCAAGAGTGTGTTGCAACACTCTGCAGAGTTTGAGCTCTTGCCAGAATAATCTAGGAGCAAATACAACTAGTGCTTATTTACATTCCTTGATTCTACAACCAGAGTCGATAACTGACCCAGTTTTTTAATTCGTCCAATTTAAAGAAAATAAAAAGTCTCTTAGACACATACACACATGCAGAGGCAGGTATAAAGTAGCTAGCCAAGGAGGAATCAAAGCTAAAGCTGGAAAATAGCCTTGGGATCTGATGACTGGGATGGGAAACAGGTGGTGAGTGGAGGCCGTAGAATGGGGTGCTTTATATTCGGTAAAGATACTATGAAGAGATATGGTTGGAATCTGTGCTGTTTTTACTCTTGTCCTAATATGTAACAGGTTGCTGCCACAAAGTCAGCATGCAACTTCTTGTTTCTGTGTCATTTCTTCTTCTTTTTTTTTTTAAATGTTTTTATTCATCTCAAGCCCTCATTTGTACAATTTTAGGACAAAGCTCACCCATTTTTGCATCACATGTCTATATGGACACAAAGAATTATTATAAAACAGTTTTTCCCAAATAAATATTACACGTTGAATTCCAGAAACATTCAAATCCTGTATTGCTTGAAAAGACGGAGATGCTTATTTTACACCCAGCCATAAAACACTCATGTATCATTGATTCACCTTACTTGCTCTGCTAAACATAATTTGGGAAATATATATATATACAGTTGAAGTCAGAATTATTAGTCCCCCTGAATTATTAGACCCCCTGTTTATTTTTTTCCCAATTTCTGTTTAATGGAGAGAAGATTTTTTTCAACAGATTTTTAATCATAATAGTTTTAATAACTCATTTATAATAACTGATTTATTTTCTCTTTGCCAGGATGACAGTAAATAATATTTGACTAGATATTTTTCAAGATACTTCTATACAGCTTAAAGTGACATTTAAAAGCTTAACTGGATTAATTAGGTTAAGGTTAGGGTAATTAGGCAAGTTATTGTATAATAATGGTTTGTTCTTTAGACTATTGAAAATAAAATAGCTTAAAGGGGCTAATAATTTTTTTTCTTCAAATGGTGTTTAATAAATTAATAACTGCTTATATTCTAGTTGAAATAAAACAAATAAGACTGAAAAAAATATTATCAGACATACTGTGAAAGTTTCCCTGCTCTGTTAAACATAATTTGGGAAATATCCTAAAAAAAAAAAAAAAATAAAATAAAATGGGGGGCTAATAAATCTGACTTCAACTGTATATAATAATAATAATAATAACAATAATAATAATAATAATAATTAAATAATAAAATCAATCATTATTATTATTATTATTATTATTATTATTATTATTATTATTGGTATTATTATCATCATCATCTAATTGTACAGTATTTGTGAAGTTGATCAAAGTCAAAATTGACCCAGCTTTGCATATAAAAAGTCCTAAAATCTAAAATCATCCTTGGACATCTAAGTAAAACCAGCAAAGCAGTTAAAACTTCCTTTAGAAGTTTTTAAACTCCCAAATGTCCTAAATGTTTCAGAGTCAGGTAACCAATACAGCTGTTCATTCAAATGCACTTATATGTTAGTTTATGGTGCTGTACTCGTATAGAAGCTGCAGACAGGCTGTGCACTATTGAAATAACAGGCACTGGATTTTACCAACTAGCCAAACTCTTTCTGACAGCCTCACACAGGCCGACCATTGTCAAGGCTCCTGTAGCCAGAATACTATTGCCAGCTGCTGTCTTTATGGATCAGACCAAAGAAAAACACTGCACAATCATCGCTCTCACTCTGATGATCTTTAGGTCATCTTTTCTACCTCAACGATTCTTGTAATGCTTCAAACTTTTCCGAAAACTTTTCTGAAAATTATCATTCCCTCAATGTCTTCACAGAGAAGTAGGTCTACAGTGTAAACGGCATGAAGGTTCAGCTCTTTGAAGATGGTTAAAATTGCTGTGTTTGTTACCGCTCCCTTCAATCCTCCGACTGGAGTGGTTATCTACAGCATGCAGCTGTCCAACAAGCTGCTGGCTAAAAAGAAAAGAAAGCTCTCAATGGACATGAATTTAAAGTGCAGATCTGCTCTGATTGCACACGCTCATGCGAATACAAATACAGTCATGTATGACAACCTTACTATCAATGGTGAAAGGACAAAACCTGCTATAAACCTGTATGACGTTTGTCCTTCTGTGGAACACAAAAGAAGCTATTTTGAAGAAAATTGTTCATTATTGGTCAAACTGGATGAATTCTACAGGAAGTCTACAAGATTTCAGTGAGACGTGTGTTGCATGTCTTGAAAGTTAAATCATCATGATGCAAAACCTTATCATACAGAAGAAAAAAGCTGTCCACTAAAGGTTGGGTTTAAAAAAACATGTAGTTTTGGTATAGATTTTCCAGTTTCACAAGGTCAGTCTGTTATTGTATTGATGTAGTGGCATTGATGTTACCTTTTCATACCCCTAAACAAGACGCTGAAGAGAACAAACTGTGATCGGTTGCTTTACTGTAAGTCTTGTGCTTTGAATGAGAAAAAATTTTATATGGATTGAAATCACAAAAAAAAAAACCACCCATGTGTAAAGAATCTAAAACAATTAATAAAAATAAAATAATTTCATATTTTATGCTGTCTTGTGGGAGGGTTTTTCATTTATTCAACCCAACAGTCAACTTTATCAAATGAAATGAGTATAGATAACTCAAATTTTTCTGAAAGTTAACTCTACTCATTTGAAAAGAGTTTTGAACTCGTTGAAGGCAATGAGTTAATTAAATATATCATTACTTCAACTTAAATGGAGTAAGTTCACAGTGCTCATATAGATTAGGTTTTTTTTTTACTCAAAGGGTTTATAGCAATCGGTTTCCTCAAACAGTTTGAGTTGCCTTAACTTATTGGGTTTTATTCAGTTGGTTTGAATTCTCTTCATTTATCGGGCTTTACTGTGCTCAAATTACTTCATTTGCTCAAATGAATTAAGTTCACAGTAATCATTAGGGTTAGTTTCTGAACTTAAATGGTTTGATTTACCTTAACTTTTTGGGTTTTACAGGGTATTCCATTCAAAACATATTTACAAAAAAAAACAACCCACCAACTAAAATATTTCTTCAGATAAGATCTTATATTTATTTCTGTAGGAGGCTGTGTATGTATTCTGTAGAACACAAAAGAAGACACTTTGAAGAATGTTTTGACAGCTTCCATCCATGTAAAAAAGTCAACAGGGATCAATATATCATGATTGGGCTGACAGGAATCAATCAAATCCATAAAATACTCTTGACATTTAAAACATGTTATCTTGTGTCAAACAGATGAACTAAAGGTTCATAAAAATGCTTATAATG
Organism: Danio rerio; assembly: GCF_052040795.2. Classification (NCBI taxonomy): domain Eukaryota; kingdom Metazoa; phylum Chordata; class Actinopteri; order Cypriniformes; family Danionidae; genus Danio; species Danio rerio. Next base: position 27,502,729 of record NC_141038.1, read on the forward strand.
AGTTACATTTTGGTGTCATCTATCTCTCATTGCAGTTTTTATATGATTATATAAATCATTATTCCAATTATAAATTTTGATGTAATTTAATCTTAAGATGACTCTTTTTACAGTTAACCCATGTAATTCAAATTAATATTCCATCAAAAATATTGTTCAAAGTGAAAACCAACCCACCTGTCAAGAAGTAACCCATTTCATTGATATGGAATCATATTTATGTCTGTGGGAGGCTGTGAGCAATGCATTAACGGTCACTACTTCATGAATGACTAAAAAACCAGAAGTACAAATTTGACAAATATTCCTGACAAAGATCTGTAGTACTTACTCTCCTACAAGCCCTTGAACCATTCACAGATCTCGAAAGACACCCCCCACCCCCCCCTCCACCCCCCCCCCCCCCAACTCCTAAAAGAGATCCTCACACTTCTCCCTCTCCAAATTTTCCCTCCACTCACAAAGCTCTGTCCCGAGTTCATGGAAAGTTCCTCCACGCTGACACCACCGCTTCTGTCTGCCACATACACATACTACAGTCTGATGGAAAAAAGAAGATACTAACTCCACAGATCAACACACACACACAGCTTAAAGCTTCTTCAACTCAGCTGCCAAAGAGCTCACACACACCGGCCAACCCAAACTCCAACACACCCTACAAAACTGATCATTTGAAACCAAACCCAAACAAACCGAGGCACTTGAGGCGAGCACACAAACAGAAGCAGGCTGAACTCCCTGTCCCGTGATCCGTTACAACCGGCTATCACCTTGCAGATAAGGTCTTACAGTAGAGGGATTGTCTTCCTCCCCCTTGATCCGTCCCGTCACAGCAGCCCCTTGCAATAACAAATAACAAACCCCCCATGCTGGCTCGCCACTTGCCCAAAGCGTCTAACAGGAGCGCAATAAAACCCTTTCATTTGCACACTAACCAAACACTCCCGCAGACGTGAATCAATCATTAACAGCGACCAGTTAAAGGTACTGGTGCAAGTAGTCCTGAGTACTTACTCTCTTTAGGATAGATTTCCAGCTGGTTCCTCATGGGGGGGAAAGCAGAAGGGAATCCCAAAGGAAATCAGAGTTCTGTCAATAGATCCAGCTTATGAGACGGCCAGTATCAGCTGTATGTTGGTCTGAATGTGAGGTTGGTAGTACGAAGCTCACGCTCGTGCTCTGTGTGCTGCTGTGACTGTGTGTATCTGACACGCTGCTGGAGTAAAGCCTCCTTCTGGCTTAATCACTGCTCCTCCCCTTAGATCGTAAGAGAAGCAAAGAGAGAGGGAGAAAGAGAGAGAGACAGCCTTGATAATCATTACTGAGACTATGAAGAAATCACAAGACTTCTTCTGACTAACCTTTAGTTTCAGTATTAGTAGCTACTTGAAGTTCAGTTTCAGTTTTCAACAGTATTAATGATTAACATAGACAGCTGAAAGCATTTATCATAAATGAATACTAAACAAAAGCAGGATGCAGGGAGTGTTTCAAATTCAAAAGGTAGAGAAGAGCAGGGCACAAAGTAACACTTTTTGATTTTGGCCAAATAATGGAGTAAAGTAATGGGGTTAGACAAACCATATTTTTTTTACCAACAACACACAAGCCTCTCCTACAAATGAGCCCTGAAAGTATAGTCGCTGGACTTATGGTTTCAGTGCAGTATTGGCCAAAGTGTCAGGAGTAAAAATGCTACTATTTAACCAATGTGCGGGAAAAGTTGTAGCAAACACAGGGTTAGCTGTAACACATGCTTATAAAGTCAGATTTCACACAATTATTTCAAATCAAGTTTACTTTAAATAGTATATTTTCTCAGTACTTATTTCCATTTTTTTTATTCTACATAGCACACCGTTTAATTATTTATCTATTGAATAAACATATTAAGGTTTATTTGCATTATTATACAGATGAGGCCTTTAGAAATTCTGTCTCAGGGACACAATGCTATGACTATTGCGGTTAGCCGCAGCACTCGGGGAAAATTCTATGAGCTTCGTTCTCAGTAGTGGCCAATTCTGAAGGCGGAGGACTCAATGCCGCGGGTGGCTGTTTCTTCATGTTTTGTTCATATTTGATAAAATCTAATACAATGCTGTGACTGGGATAAATGTGTTTATTGTTTTGTTTCATTTTAGACACTATTACCGACTCGCCACAGCTAGGTCTCTAATATTACATTTTTCACTGTAGGCCTACATACAAAACTTTTCACAGAGCTCAGTTTTTGCATTTATTGCTCAGTTAATGGATTTATTTGCATTATTAGCAATAAAATATTTTCTTTCTATTAAAAAGAAAAAATTCTTAACATTACATTAAAATTTTATTTTGTCAGTTTAATTGGTGTCCAACAGTGTGTGGCTTATTTACACCACGTTAAACCTTACACTACATTACAACTAACCCCACTGTGGTGTGTTTTCCTCAAAACTGGCTTGCAGTCACTGTATGTTTTTACATCTTTCAAAATGGTTCCATCTTTTAGCCTAGAAGACGTTAATCACAACAATATAAGATTTTACGTACATACTTTCATAGATTTTTTTAAATAAAAAATATAATGTATAATAAGAAATACAAATGCTGCACAAATGGTTTCTCCTGTGTTTCTCATCCAAATTTCACCAAACTTTTTCAATAATTGGCAGGTAGACGTCTGCCGAAGCTGTGGTAAAAAACCTCAGAAGCATCCCATGGGTAATCCTGAGCAAATACCTTAAAACTCTGTTTAACATTTTACCCCATGGTACTTTGTGCCCCGAGCTCGGCTATTTCAAACTGAAACTGAAAACTCTTGAAATTTAGAATATAAATATAAAAGACTTGTAAAGTTACGACTTTTGGGTTATTCGTGTAAAATATATGATGTTTCAGAATCCTACAAATCAATAATCGATTGTTTCCTTGTTTTCATGTAAATCCTGTGAGTGTAAAATCCCAGTGAAAAACAGAACAATTAGAATGAAACTGACTCTAGGCAGTTAGTGTAACGTATATTGTGAAATTTGCTGCATATGTTTAAATTGAGGCAACAAACATATGTAAACTGCTGAATATAATGCATGTTTCATCACACAGCTCTTAATGTTAAAGCTCTGGAGTTAAAGAATGCAAATAAACTGTATAATGCTCATCTGTTTATGCAGAGGTTGAAATTATTTCCTGCATAATAATAAAACATAATAATGTCCTGTTTTCATACATTAAAAAAACACAATTCCACTCAACATACCTCTATTTTAGTATAATTAATGTTTAAGACACTTACACTACTTAGTATAGTTCAAAAAGGTCATAATTTAACACTGAATACCCCAAAACTTCAACAGATCCATGTTACAGAACCCTCAGTGAATAAACTAGTTCTGGTTGAGTGACAATCACCTCCAGCACATGTGAGAGACAGTATTCACTGACATTAACATTATAAAGCATCACAAAGCCTTTCTCAAACAGAATTTCCAATCACAGGCTAAAGAGCATGAGAGAGAAAAGACTCACATCAGTATTAAAAGATGTCTGTAAAATGTCACTTAAACGCTTAAATCGAATAGTCCACGAAGTGACAAATCATCTAATCATGGTGTAGTTAACGAGGGAAGAGAACTATAGAGAGCAATAGAGGAACAGTCACAGTTGGGAATCCCTGTGACTGAAATAGTGCTGCTAATTATGTATTGAGGGGAAATGCTAAGCAGGCAGATGGAATGGTAGGTTTGGGGTGTCAGGCTTCGGGATGCCATCATTAAGAGACGGGGACGAGCCAAATGCAGACACAAGCATGTTATGAGAGCCGGGGAGCAGAGCTGAGCCACTTATCAGCCTCTTACTTACAGACGCCAGATGCCGACTGAGACTCCACCTCCTGCCCACCCTTTTACACCCTGTCTACCATTACGCATGCCATTTGAAAACAACTGAACGTTTTGACCTGCAAAGAGGAAGAAAAAAAAAACCTTTGAAACCGTCCACTTCCAGAGCAGTTTGAGTTCCTTTCTTCTGTTGAGCACAAAAGAAGATATGTTGAAGAATGTTGGAAACTGGTAGCCATTGACATCCATAGAATTTCGTTTTTATTGTCCCAGGGATGTCAATGGCATTCAGAATTGTTTTCGGCAATCTTCTTTTGTGTTCAAAAGTTAAGCAAATGTGGAATACATTTTAAGGGGAGTAAATGTGTATTTTTTGGGTGAATATAAATTTTATATAAGAAAGCATAACATTTGCCAAAGATACTTTAATGTTATGAAATATTTTTTTGTTTATTTTTTTTATTATTAATATTAATTTACCATAAATGTGGAAGGAAATGCTTTGCACGTGTTTGTTAAACCTTGAGAATACATGTAAATATAACTTTCTTTAACTCTAAACAGATCTACTTTATAAAATTATAATTGTTCTATAATTATAAACATGTTTGTAATTAAGCTACACAGAGTAAGCTTAACATTTAATTTAGGGTTTAATTTAGGTTTTTAATGAAATCTATTTTATGTTCCCCATATATGGATGCATGCATGGATTTATTTTTATTTTTTATATTTACTACCATTTGTCTATCAAACTGGTGTATAACCATTGAATTAATAAAGCTTTAGCTTCAAGCTTAAACATTATTTTTACAATATTTACAATAAAACACATTTTTATTTTTTTATTCAATAAGACACTATGCAGCAAATTATACATAAACATTATGAAAAATGATTTGCACTTTTTTAAACAGAATACAACCTGGTTAAATCAATATTTTGGCTATTTAATAAATGACCTACTTTTTAATTATAGGTAAGTAATTAAGTGAGAGCGCAAATAAGTAAAAAATAAATAAATACTATTATTAGTAGTAGTAGCAGTATTATTATTATTTCAGTTTAGACTAAAATATTGGAATTTTTAAGTCTTAATTATTTAGAGTGAAACTGATTTTCATTGTTGCAGTTTGTCATAAAGGTCTTTAAATTTCCGCTGTATTTGACAATAGTATTTATACAATATAAACAAGAGATGCCCAAAGTAGGGCCTGCAGGCCAAAGTTAGCCCATTGTAACCTTTGATTTGGCCCAGCATCCCATCTGAGAAGAGAGTGAGAAGAATGCAGAGGGTTAGGGTGAATGCCTTTAAAAGAGATTGCCATTTATAATTTGGTTTAATGTAAACTTTCAGTGTGCTTGTTTATATATTATTAAATAAATTAGTAAATTACCAATGGCAACTATATTTACTTTCGGCCTACTAGCCTCAATCAATTTTGGTATTTGGCCCTTCATAAGAAAAAGTTTGGGCACCCTTGCTATAAATATTTCTATAGTTTAATTGAAATAGTGAGAAACCTATGAAGTGACTCTCATAGCAATTTGTGTCCTAACTCTACAGCTCTACTTCCCAATCTGAAAAATATTATTAGAACTCTGGAAGAACCATTTAGAACCAAAGAAAATAGCATTGTTATGAAAGTCACCGTTTAAAATATGTATACATATTTTTAGAGTGTACAATGTGCCAGAATAAAATCTTTCATAATGTAATTTCAGAAAACAAAGAAAAAACAACATCTTAAATCTAAGTCTTCTCAGTCAAGATGCATTTAACCAGTTAAATTATACATTATCATAATTAAAAATTCCCATCCATTTTTTTTCTTTCCATTTAGCTGTCAGTTTAATTTCTTGAATAATTTTTTCTCAATCATTTTGTGTAAATAAACACGGACAAAATATCCTGTATGACACACACACTCAGTGAATCTACTTTGTTTACACTCATGCACGTAAAGCCTCACTGAGTATGTAAACATGTCCTGAACTGACTTGGGATGCAGAAGCTCAATCAGAATACAAACTTTGGTCTTCTTCCCTCAAACTTTGCATGCGCTCCACCATACAGATCAACCCAATGTCTTATTTCTCCCCTCTGAACCTCTAGGTTGACTGATGTGGCGTGAACATCTTACCGACAGCTTTGCCGTGTTCCCTCTGTCTCATTTGTCATCTGAAGTTAAACTCCCAGGGCTTCATGTGTATCCAGCAAGGGGAAGCAATGGCTCAAAAGTTTTCAGCTCTGTTAATCTCTCTATAGGGGGTGTGTAATCCTCTAAATTGGAGCGCAGATTAGAGTTGTTTAGATGATTCAGAAGTGACATATTTACAGGGACAGTTCACCCACAAATGAAGATTTTAAAAATGTACTTATTCTTATATCAAGTCTGTATATCTTGTTTGGGGAACAAAAAAGAAACTATTTTGACCTTATTTTTTATTATATATTATGATCACAGTGAAGCCCCAAAATAATAATAATTAATCAAAGTTTTATATCTTAAAATTTTCAAAACCTCTAGGTTATATTCAGGTCTTGACAACAATACCCGCCAACCTGCCAAATGTGAGTAGATTTTGGCTGTGGTGTGTTAGACAGTCACTCCCACTAGCCATTTTAGCTGGTTGAAAATATTTTTTAAATTGTAGCTTTCTTAAAAGCAGGTTTCGACAATAAGCATGGCCCATTATACGTACAAATGTGATCTTAAAATCAAGAAGCAGCACGACTGACAAAAAAAAGTAGCAGGTGAATACCGAATGAGAGCATAATCATTCAGGCGCACAGGTGATGTTCCCGTTTACCTGCGTGAAGGGATTGGTTCACTTTGAAATAGACCAGACAAAAAGAAATGATTGTTCACTGAAAGTCCTATATAATATTATATATATATATATATATTAGGGGTGTCAAAATTAATTGTTTCTTCAGTGCACACGAAGCAGACACGGGTAATTGGATTTTGGTTCAGTAACAGATCATAACCAGTTATTATGTACTGACATCATTTATTTCATGTCACGGTAAAATACTATGGCGAGGGAGGCGAACGCAAGTAATTAACACGCAAAAAACTGCATGCAAAATGCATTCACTGTGTGTGTTTGCTGGACAGTCATTCACTGACAATGAGGTTACAGCAGAAGCTCCTATTTCACTCCCATGGAGAAAATGAAAGTAAACTCTATTTCTCTTCCTCTCTCTCACTATGGACCTTCCTCTCTTCTTGGCTATTGTTGCAATACTTGTGGATGCAGACACGGGTGCTTGTCTGCAGGGCGAATTTCCTTCTCTGTGTCTATCATGGATCAGCTGTGATCGCCGCTGCCGTTTATCAGTGTCACTCACCGGTGAACACCGCCAGAGCATTAGAGCCAATTGCAGCACTTTCTGTTGAGCATGTAACCAATCATATGCACTTAACAACTCACACAACAATGCTCCAAAAGCAAGCGGGATAATATTTAAGTTTGTTTATTTGCTTTAAATGCTCATGTTGTTCTGCGCATGAGTGTTTACTTTGAGCAGGTAAAATTAAAGGTAAAGTTCATATTGCTGACTGCTTGTATTAAAAGACAAGATTGTATTACAAATACACATAAACCGGCATGATAACAGCGTGAGAACTATATATATATATATATATATATATATATATATATATATATATATATATATATATATATATATATATATATATATATATACGTACATATTTATACATACAGTTCTCACGTCATTAACATGCCGGTTTATGTGTATTTGTAATGCAAAAGAAATGACAACAGGAAGAAATTTCCAAATACACACACACACACACACACACACACACACACACACACACACATATATATATATGTGTGTGTGTGTGTGTGTGTGTGCGTGTGTGTGTGTGTGTATTTGGAAATTTCTTCCTGTTGTCATTTCTTTTGCATTACAAATACACATAAACCGGCATGATAACAGCGTGAGAACTATATATATATATATATATATATATATATATATATATATATATATATATATATATATATATATATATATATACGTACATATTTATACATACAGTTCTCACGCCATTATCATGCCGGTTTATGTGTATTTGTAATGCAAAAGAAATGACAACAGGAAGAAATTTCCAAATACACACACACACACACACACACACACACACACACACACACACATATATATATATGTGTGTGTGTGTGTGTGTGTGTGTGTGTGTGTGTGTGTGTGTGTGTGTGTGTGTGTGTGTGTGTGTGTGTGTGTGTGTGTGTGTTTGGAAATTTCTTCCTGTTTTAATTTCTTTCTCAATTTTTTCCTATCTTTCCTGTTTTCCAGTTTTTTGTTCTTTGCATTTAAAATGCCTTTTTTAAACTGTAAATAATGCCAAACTATATCTTTGTCCTTAGTGCCTACACTGTGCAACCCAAAAAGTTAAGGCAACTTTAACCATTTAAGGAAACCCACTGCAACAAACCATTTAAGTTCAAAAATTAATCCTAATGAGTACAGTGAGCTTTATCTATTTGAGTAAACGAAGGAATTTAAGCTTAGTAAAACGCAACAAATGAAGAGAACTCAAACCAACTGAGCACTGTAATATCCAATAAGTTATGGCAACTCAAACCATTTGAGGACACCGATTGCAACAAACCATTTGAACTAATCATTATGAGTACTGTGAACTTACTCCATTTAGGTTAAAGTAATGAGTTTTTTTTTTTAATTAACTCATTACCTTCTACATTGAGTTTAAAACTCTTATCAAATGAATAGAATTAACTTTGAGTAAAATTTGAGTTAAAGTTGAATGCTGGGTTTCACAGTATATAAAGAAGATATTGCAATCTACTGAATTAGTAATGCGAGTTGAAACATTTTTCTAAATGTCTTCTTTTGTTATCCACTCATTTAGGCACTTTACTATAAGTCACACAGGATTAAATGGTAAAAAAAGTACTTTAGCTTAACAGCCTCTTTAAAGTAGGCATTAAGTCGGAAAATGTGATCCAAAGGGACAAATTCCACAACAATTTTCTTATCAGGCACAAATAGTAATTCTGACCTCTATAGATTTCAATGGGTATTGCAATCATCCTCAGTGTGCTCTAAATTGTGAAACTGCAAATGCCACTGATTTCAAAGAATTCTGCTTTCTCAAGCACATTCTCATGCTCAGAATAGCACAAATTAGTGCACAGGTTTTAGGCAAAGATTGTGAAGATCTTTTCTCTTCTCTAAATCAGAATCAACAATTGTTCCTTCATACAGAACCTGACATAGAGCCAACACCACAGGAGGTGACGGCAAAGCTCCTTCTGATCAGGATTATGAGAATGAGACAAATAAAGATGCTTGGCTTATGTTGTGTGGAGCACAAAATTGATTACAGCTTCAGAATGAAATTTGCTGAATAAGCATGTTTAAATATGGCTGTTTGATGCTGTTGTTAAAGGGTCATGACAAGCGAAATCAAAGTTGAATTGATATTTTGATATATATATAGAAGTGGTCTTTGTTCTATTAAATCATCTAGCAAACTCTTAGAATGTTCTCATCATCATAAAACAGAGTATTTATTCAATCAAGCTGTAAAAACGACTCATTTGTAAGTATGGTGGCATATGATGTCACAGTTGTCCATAGACTCCACCTCAGAGCATCGATTCCATACTCTGGCATTCAGTTAATCACTAGTAAAATGTTTCAAACCACCTGTTTTTTATGTATCGCATGAATAATTTATGCTGAGTAGGATTTACTTTTTATACAATAGGAAAAATTTTTCCCAGGAATGGGTTGCGGCTGGAAGGGCATCCGCTGCGTAAAAACTTGCTGGATAACTTGGCAGTTCATTCTGCTGTGGCGACCCCGAATTAATAAAGGGACTAAGCCGACAAGAAAATAAATGAATAAATGAATGAAAAATGCCAACACAGACATATTAGATTAATGTAAACCAAAAAAAACACATATTCAATATTTGTTTAACTGCCGTTTCTAGGTAAAAAAGAACAGTAATAAGCATTATGATTTTTTCCACACTAATGATAGCTGTAATTGAATACGTTTGCCTCATGTATCTCCACATGGACAACTTTTCTGGTGTGGTCAGATTGCTGAGTAGCTCACTAGGTACATTGTTGAACTTCTGATGCAGAGAGCTTGAGTTTGAGTCTGATAAAGCAACATTCCACAAAAAAAAAAAAAAAAAAAGATAAAAGCAATGCAAAAACGAGGTAAACTAGTATATGTGGCCGTGGTTCTCTAATATGCTTGTGATTGAAAAAAAAAAAAGATTTTTTGGGTTGGTTTAGAGGTTTGCTTGATGATCTGTACGACAAGCCCTATCTTCTTTTGAACTTCTACAAAAAGGATCTGTCTATGACATGTATAACAAAACATATCCTAAACAATGTATTTTACATTCACAAAAATGAGCAGAGTGCCCCTATAGTGAATTTGCCATCTGAAAGATGCAACAAAATGTACCTGTACCAATGTATTTTACAAAACGTCTGACAGAAATATAGGCTGAAGCACTTATTTCCAATGAGCCTGTGTTAAAAAAATGAACATAAATTATGATGGAAACAGATTAACAAATAAATTAATTGAAAAAGTTGTGAGATTTATTATTGAATCTGAATAGACATCTTGCTCAAAAAGCATCATTGCTCCTTGGCATCTCGCTCAAAAAGAGCCAGAGTTTTTTAACGCAAAGCTTGACTTTTCTGTAGCCACATTTGCTTGATTATTACGTTAAAATAAGAGTATTGTTCCCATATTGGCCTAGAAAATGGCAACTTTTACTTTCCTGTCAGTCTTAATACATGATGTAACTACAAAATAGTCACAATTATTGAAACGCTTTGATGATTTTTGAGCATGGTCTAATCTGATTCAATGATCTATGCTAAGCAAAGCAAAAATTGTTCACGCCACGCAGAGAGATCGACTGAATGGATCTAAAAATAGTAAAACTAAACAGTTTTTTTTTTTTTTTCTAGAGGAGCTGTAAAATGAGACTATTAAAAAATATGAAGTCTTTAATGCTTTGTGATGTGAATGAAACTTTATGTGAATAATGCCATCAAAATACTTTCTCATGCATCTGTTAGGGGTTGTTGATGCTGTTTCCTATGCAATGACATTAACCATTCCAAACACCAGCCATTTACTGACAAGCGTTAATGGAAATTTAATAAGGTCTTTATACAGCATTCAGTATACAGTATGCATTTATATTTGTTTTATAGTGGAAAAACAATAATAAAAATGTTTATTACGTGTATACAGGATTCATTAAATTAAAAATACTTTAAAATAAAATATATATATATATATATATTTAAAATAAAAACAACATTCTGATAAGTTTTTTATTGTTTGTTTTTTAAATCAGTGTCTGATTGTGAGTGTGTGAATATACAGTCAAATAATTATTTTTCCCGGATGTAATAAGCCATCCAGCTTGATTAACTGTAACCAAATGTACGTTAAAATTCTCTACAGACCAGTTTGCTCACAAGGCACTAATTACAGGTTACAAGAGTTACAGAGTCTGTTTACAGGTCTAATTGCAAGTCAGCCAAAAGGTGAAAGTGCTACCACACTTTAAAGTCATCCTGTTTACGCTGTAATGAGCAGATCATGGAAATATGTTTCATATATAGTGGCATTAATCTTTTTATTTACCAGTATATTTGCAGGAGAATGTCTCCTGGGGGTTAAGATTAAATTTTGACTGGTGAAAGATAAAAAAAAAAAAAGAGAGAGACTTTTCACATTTACTTTCATCTGGATGACTAATATCCCACCCTCATAAAACCTTACAAGCTGTGCCATCAGCCTGAGCAGACGCCGGTGTCTCCTCAAGAGCCCCAGGTCTTTCACTTCTGTCTCTTATCTGCTTGTGAACCTTGTGATTAGTAGAAAGTTAGTGCAACCACTGTATTTCTGGTTACTTCAGACAGCTAGCAAAAATAAATATGGTTTATGGGTTCTAGAACAAATGAATGAGTATTATTAAAAGATGCAAAAACCTATAAGTGCCATCAGATTTTTGCCCAAAATGAGCATTATTCTCAGCTTCCTATGTTTATGTTCAGGTTGAAGGCAATGGAATTAATGTATTCCCTCACCATAAAAGTGAAATGACTGAACATAAATGCTCATTTTTGAGGAAAGATTTAGATGACACTGAAAGGCTTTTGCATCTAAGCTCTACGTTTAACAAGTATCTATTATTAACAATAAATAAATAAGTACAGTATATGTTTAATGTAAAATAGTAAATATAACATATATAGCAATATACTAATAACAGCTGTAGAAGTACTTTTATGTAGAATATGCAGTTTTATGTTAAATAAAAAGAATATATCAATGCTTTTAACAAAAACAACAACAAATACTACATTCAATCCTATATTTTAAAATAAACCCACACATAATAAAATAATAATATTAATAGTAGTATAATAATAATAATATTCTGTTTCTATTATATTTTATTTCAAAATTCCATTTTTAACTAATAATAAGAATAAATAAATAATAACAACATGAAACAATAATAATAATAATAATAATAATAATAATAATAATAATAATAATTGAATAACTATAAGGTAATTATCATTATTACTTTTTTACCATCTAAACTCTGGGACCTGGTACTGGGTTTGTGACGTCATTTACTTTTGCATTCTTTAAATTTGATAGGTCCATACTGGCCCAATACCCCCATAAGTGGTCCCGTTCTCTCATCAGTTGGAATAGAATAACTTTTACATAGATTATGAGACATTTTTCTTTTTTCTTATTACTGACATGTGCAAGAACCACCAAAATTAATTACAGCAACCTAGACCACAAAGATCCTAAAAGGTACACTTTCAAATTTGAGTTTACAAAAAAAGGGGTTTATTAACACAGGCAACATATACAATTTTTTCAAACACTTTCCAGTGTTTTATAAAAATTCAAAGGCATTTGAATTTGGGTAGGCAAAATTCAGGCAGAACTCCAAAATCCCACTTGATTTTGAGAGATTAATAACATAATTTCCTCTGATACAGTTTCAGACAGGACATTTTGTGTAATCCTTTGGAAATACAACAATGCTAGATCTTAACACTTTCGAACCAAACACTTGTTGCACAACACCATTCAAAAAGTATTGTGTATAATTTCTACAGTTAAAACATTGAGTTTCAGATTGCAACACTGGCTCATTCTGAAAAACGTAATCCCGCAGAGGTTTCTGGAGACCGCGAAGTATGTAGCCGGAGGTACGTATGGCTGCATTTCATTTTTTAGGCGAAAGCTACGGAGCGGTATGACGCTGTACTTTTTGGCGCTTACCGGCTGACCGCTTACCTCTGTGTGGAGGGCTTTCCCGCCACAACCAGTTTGTCCAGTTAACCAATTAGTTTGTTGTGTACGTCGGCGGACTTGAGGTGCAGAGAGGAGTTGACCACGACAACGACCGGGTTCAATCGTTAAAATTGGTTGGATTTAGGGAAGGAGGAGTGCGGGTCGGTCGATTGGCCGGTCGCCCAGTCAATCAGTCAGGCATTCAGTCGGTGAACAGCGGCCTCTAGTGGGTTTACGCGAGAACAGCGCGGGCGCGAACGGTACTCGCGAGACATTTGAGATGCGAAAAAGTGCACACATCGGCCTCTCACGGATTAGTAAAAACAAAAACTGCAAAACTATATACCTCCTCGGATGTATTTCGCGGTCTCCAGAAACATTGTATGTTCACAGAGAAGCTGAGAAAGAGAGTCGTTCGAGAGCAAGCACACAGCAGAAAAACTTCTCCTCAGGTGCCTCTAAATGTCCATATCAAAGGAGCGATGCTTTGCTTTCATGTTTCTGCCAGGATAATTCCCTTGGCAGTCTGTAATAGATCATTTGTCTGTCCTCCCCCCTTCCCAACTTCCCCATGCTGTCAGTTAAAATAATTAACAGACAGAAGCTGCGTCAGTTAATGCTTCCCTATTCATGACCAGATGATATGCAGCCTGATTTACAGCGTCCAGCAATGCCTGCATTCAGCTACACACACGTTTCAGAGTAAACTGACCTTGAGGAAAGGGACAACAACAGCAACATATAATAATAAATATCCATTCATTCATTTGTTTGTTTGTCTTTTGTTCCTTAGTTAGTACTTTCGTTTGTTCATTTATTCATTAGTTCGTCTGCTTATCATTCATTCATTCTTTCTTTCATTCATTCATTCATTCATTCATTCATTCATTCATTCATTCATTCATTCATTCAATTTTTTTATTTATTCGTTTATTCATTTATTATTAACCACAAATTATTTTTAATCAATTTATCAAATAACAAATGTAATAATTATTTATTTATTTCATAAAAATAATATTCATACTACTACTACTACTACTAATAATAATAAAATGCATTAGGATATATAAATTAGGTTGATTCTAACATAATAATAATAATAATAATAATAATAATAATTATTATTATTATTATTATTATTATTATTATTATTATTATTATCATTATTATTAATATTATTATTATTATTATTATTTTATCCTGTTGGAATAATGCTTAATAATAAATGCTTAATAATAAATAATTAAATGCTTCCCTATTCATGATCAAACTACATACAACCTACTTTACTTTGTAGAGTAATAATAAATGCTTGAATTTCAGAACAACATGACCTTGAGAAAGAGATTAACACATTTAAGCATGTTTTGTTTAAAATGCAGAAAACAACTTTTTACAGCCTTGGTATTTACTTCAAGACCGTATTTAAACTTGACCTGCATCTCCCTGTACACTTTGTTTCGTCCCTGCGGTGTGGACACAGCTCAGTGACATGACTTGTCATTCAAGTCTTTCAGCAGGCCAAGAGCGAACAGAAGTCTTGTATTTGAGCCAGACCTCAAGGGGAGCTTCAAAAACAGCACTAATTAACTCCATCAAAAGAAAACAAGAAGACTTGCTGCTGCTTTTCTTTTCAACTTTGTTACACTGGTGCCTGGTGTGACACAGAAGTGGGGAGACCAAAAAAAAAGAAAAAAAAGAAAGTGGTTTCAATAACCAGGACGTGCCTTGGAAAAAACAAAGTGCAGCTGGGCAGGTTTTCTGCAGCGCTGCTGAGACTGGAAAAGGAGCATCTGTTTTGTTTCAGCACAGCTGAGAGTAATGAACCTGGGCAAGCTATGAACCATGACTAAAAAAACCTTGAGGAGTCAATATTAGTTCCTAAAATTCATAATACTGCCACACACACATACACACATGCACAAATATACACACACACAAGCACAGTGCGGCAGATAAAACATGGTCTCATTGGAGAATTTGGAGACTTTTTTCAGTGCATTGATATCATATACAGTATTTTCAATGTATACAGTTGAATTCACAACTATTATTATTATTATTATTATTATTATTATTATTATTATTATTATTATTAATATTATTATTATGGTTATTATTATTATCCATTCTTTTTTTTTTAAATATTCCCAAAAAGAGGATTTTCAAAGCAAGGATTTTTTTTACAGGATTTCCTATAACCTTTTTTTCTGGAAAAAGTATTATTTGTTTTATTTTGGCTAGAATAAAAACAGTTTTTAATGAAAAATAAATAAATAAATAAATAAATAAATAAATAAATAAATAAATAAATAAATAAATAATAAATAAATAAATAAATAAATAAATAAATAAATAAATAAATAAATAAATGATTCCCAGAGATGGGTTGCGGCTGGAAGGGCATCCGCTGCGTAAAAATGTGCCTTATAATTGGCGGTCCATTCCGCTGTGGCAACCCCGGATTAATAAAGAGACTAAGCCGAAAAGAAAACGAATGAATGAATGAATGAATAAATAAATAAATAAATGAATAACACTTTTTCAAGTCAATATTATTAGCCCCCTTCAGAAATATATATTTAAAATATATGAACGCAGCAGCACGAGTGGTCTTTAATGAACCGAAAAGTGCACATGTCACTCCGCTACTCACCCGTTTGCACTGGCTGCCAGTTGCTGCTTACATCAAATTCAAAGCTCTGATGTTTGCCTACAAAGCGACCTCTGGCTTTGCTCCTTCTTATCTGCTCTCACTTCTGCAGATCTATGTGCCTTCCAGAAACTTGCGTTAAGTGAATGAACGTCGCCTCGTGGTTCCATCCCAAAGAGGGAAAAAATCACTTTCCCGAACTCTCGCATTCAATCTGCCCAGTTGGTGGAATTAACTCCCTAACTGCATCAGAACGGCAGTCACTCGCTGTCTTCAAGAAACGACTAAAAACTCAACTATTTAGTCTCCACTTCACTTCCTAATCTGCAATTGCCTCTCTGGATATACCACTAAATGTACTCAAAAAAAACAAAAAAAAAATCACATTACTAATGCTTTCCTTCTTAGACTTTACACACCTGAAACTTGCCTAGAGCAATTATTCATTGTTGCTCTTATAGTTGTGTAAATTGCTTCCTTGTCCTCATTTGTAAGTCGCTTTGGATAAAAGTGTCTGCTAAATGACTAAATGTAAATGTAAATATGTCTACAGAACAAACCACTGGTATTTAATGACTTGCCTAACCACCCTAACATAACTAATTAATCAATTAACCTAGTTAAGCCTTTAAATTGTATCTTGAAATATCTAGTTAAATTTTATGTACTATCATCATGGAAAAAATACAAGAAACTGGTTGTAAAGGAATAGTTATTGTTGTGTTATTATGTTTAGAAATATGTTAAAAAGAATCTTCTTTCCGTTAAACTGAAATTGGGGGAAAAAATCACCCAGGCTCATTGTGAAAACGTACCTCCTTCACGAATCCACCAGAGGCCGCTATGTAGACTTTTTGAGATCTCAAATATTTCTCGCGAGTGCCATTCGCTCCTGCTGTTCTCACGTCAATAAATGAGAGGCCACTGTTGACCTGTTGACTGACTAAATGACTGACTGATTGATCGACTGACCTAACCTCCTCCTTCCCTAAACCCAAGCCAATAGTGTTTTCAAAAGCAGTGATTGACCCGCCTTCTCTGCATCATACAGTCCCATACCTTTTTTAAATGACGAAATGCAGCCATACTTAAATCTGGCTACATAAGACTCCACTCCACTTCAGACCCCTGTACAGGTATATATTTTTACACACTTTATTCTTGTGTAACCCATATCAATAACTCCACTTTATTGTCAGACATTAGGAAACTACAGTAAAGGCCTTTCCTCAACATTGTCACAATGCCTCAAAGCCCAATGGAAAAATTAATTATTTAATGTGTTAATTTGTCTTGTGTTTTATTTATATTCAATAAAGGGATGTAGAGTTTTCAGGCTGGTCAGTGTGGATAAACAAAAAATGGATAAATGAATAAAATGAGGTGATGTGTGGCTCAGTTTTACTTGAGTACAATCCAGAGAGTATGCACATATATCTCACTAAAAAGTGAAAATTGGTTGTTTTTGTCTTATTTCAAGCAAATTCGTACTTCCGGTTTGAATTGAATTTTTGAAGCTGCATCACTGCTATGAGATCTTAGCGTGTAGACTGGACGTCTGTACCTGGGTGTCCAGTATTACGTCTCTGAGTCTGCTGCATTCATTCATGAGTAAGGCTTGGTTCAAACCAATCAGCGCGCTCCATTATGTATGCGCTGCAACTTCATTAATATGCATGCTAGCTTTCTTAGACTGTACCTGAAACAGTGTTCAGACGGCAGAGAGACTGCACACGTTGTGTTGCCAAAGGTTGTGGGAAAAGAATAAGAATTGTTTGGAGATACGGGTCGCCAGTGTTGCTTTCATAATGTGAAGGTTTTGTTTCATTTTCTCTCTATGTGAGTGCTGCTGGACTCACGCGACGTGTGGCAGAGACGCGTTTGTTTGGAACATTTTTTACATAAGAGCTTTTCTCATCAATGGTGAGATCCGGATTTGCTGCTCGTCTCCAGTATGAGCTGATTGTCCTGTCTACAGATTCGGTAAGTGTATGCGATCAGCGCTCTTTCTTTGTTTATTTAGATGGCAAAGTTATAGTTGGTATGGTCAGCAGTACTCTTTCAGTGTTTAAAGACAGACCTTAGTCAAAATGATTTATAATTTACTCAGTTTACAGTACGTTAATATCACTACAATATTGAAAGATCCGCTGTAAATGCTGCTCTCAACACGTGAACACTGTATGCAAACTATTGCCGACCGTCGTGTTGAATTTTCGCCGCATTTTGTGACAGGAGAGTCTACACACACACACGGCTTTCTGACCTACCGAGTGCATCTGAGTTACAGAGAAATGCAGAGGCTTTTTTCTCTTATACGACGTGCAGTATCAAACACTCCACCATCATTAAACACACTGTCTTTCTCCCCTGTGTGTGTGTGTGTGTGTTTGTTTTTCTTCGGTCAACAGCGCGTGCCCAAAAGGCAACTCCCATTTTTATTCAAACCCTGCCCATTTCCCTCCCCCGACACTCCCACCCAAACAGAGCTAGACACACCCACTTTCCTGACTTTTTCCGAACTAGAGGTGTGAAAACATTCTGCTGAAACGGGGGGTTTCATGGCCCTTTAAAGGTCAGTTAACATTCTTTTTCTAGAGTATGTTCCACTTTAACAAGCACACAGTTGAGCTTGCCAACCATTCAACATAAAATCCTTTAGGTGAATGAATGTATGCACAAGTCTCCAGAAACACATCTTCATCTTCAGACTGATGCTGTGCTGATAATTAAAAATCACATAGGCAAGTATACTTAAGAGCATAGTTGAGCATGCAAGCAAAGCAAAGTACCCTCAGTAAACTCATGCATGCATATAAACATGATCCAGAGTGATCCAACTTTAGGAGTCAGCATAATTAAGGTGGTATTGCCAAGTCATCTCCTGCAACTATGTGTGTTTTGATTTTATCGTCTATGGGTGAAAGTTGGAAAATATGTAATTTTGGGTGTGCCTCCTGAAACAGGGTTGGGACAAACACTAATCTAGACCACCAGCCCTACCTGGAAAGATAAGCTCAAACTTTAATCAGCTAAGGCCGGGCATACACAATGCAATTTCCATGCAATTTCAGCCCACAATATGCTGATTTCTCAAAGTATAGTTGCACAAGATTGGCATACTACTCAATTAGGTTCCACATTTTAATTTACTTTATTTGAAATTACAATTACTTTAATTTACTATATTAGAGAAATGTGTGTTCTATAGAGCATGAAAGTGAGTAGTATGAATGAAATTTAGATGTGCTGCATCCTCCATGTTGTCACTTCCACTTAACCTGAACGTGTCAGTTTTGATGCTTCACTCCCATTCATGAATTCTTTTGCATGGCATCATGGGGAGGAAAGGATACATTGGTACAGTAGGTCATCCAGCTTCACTAATACTGTTTCAAATACTATGAAATCGGGCATACTCCTTTACTCACTTAATATTTTTTACATACTATAGGGAAGCAATCAACACATCACTTTTTCATTAACCAGCATATGATGTATTTATGGCACCTAATAGGAAGATGTGTGAATCTTGGGTGGAAAAGAGGGAAATAAAAACCACTCTTTTTTTTCTAATCAGATCAGTGTCTTTTAAATATAGAGAATATCAAACACTTTTAAAAGTGCTAGCACTTTTATTATTGCATCAGAACACCAATACGACCCAGGAAGTGTGTGTTTATTTTTGTCTTTGCGCAGGTGCAGTGAGAGTTCAACTCAGTCAGTTTGTAGCTCAACTGTGCGATTCCCTCACAAGGGTCGACCAAAATGTCTTAAATGTCACAAAATCATTCAGCCATCCAACTGCTGATCGGGAGAGGTTAATCGCCCCTGTTCCGCCTGTACACTGCGTGAACACAGCAAGACAGAGCTAAAATTCAGCACAACTTTAAAGAAGAGTTGCATGAGTCAGAATTCATCTGTATATGAGCCAGATAAGGCAGACCTCCCAAATGTACACTGTTTTTGTGCCTCCAGGAACAGGGCTAGATGACACTGGTCTAGACCTTCTCTTCTTATGTCATCACAACCTAACCTAAATCTTCAAAGGAGAGTCAAGTGGAGCACAAAAACACAACTGGAGGAATGAAGTCGCTATACACCGCTTACGAGCAAAAGAAAGTGAATGGAAGGTATGCAAATGGTTATGTAGATTAAAGTTTTATAAAAGTTTTTTTTTTTTTTTTGGAAAACATAGCATATCTGTTATTAACTGTTTTAGTGTGTTTTCTAAAAACGTATCATAAATTGCTCACGTTTGATCAGTTTGATGGCCTGGTCATCCAACACAATCTCATGGCAATTCGTAACTTTTTAATTTTGTGGGTAATTTGTACAATCTTATTCATACAATTTAGTATGATTTGCTTATCCCACAATGATGGTTGAATTTAAGGTTGGGGTTTTGTGTCACACCACCTTTTTAAAATCATAATTTTTTTATACTACTGAACTCGTACAAATTAGCCACTAAACTGACAAAACGTAAAATAGTTTTGTTTCCTTGTGAGATCAGACTGGATCATCCTATTATGATCAACATCCTATATAGTTCAGCTCCAACTAGCTCCAACACACTTGTCTAGAAGGCTTTTAGTCAGACAACAGACCTTAAATAGCTTGTCCAGGGGCCTCATTTACAAAGACTTGCGTTGAATTCATACTAAAACATTGCGTACGCACAAAGCTGTAAATGTGCGTACGCAATAAAAAATTCAGATGTATAAAACACTGCGTACACGGAATCCCACGCATATTCTTTTTGTACATCCAACTTAACGTAAAAATGAGCGCACGTGCATATGCGCAAAACCCCTCCCTGCCTCCTCCCCCTAATAAATATGGTAATGACCCTACTTTGGCAAAACCAAATGAAAGAGCAATGGCAAAAGCAAGCAAAAAGGGAAACTTTAAACAGAATGTGAATTGGAGGTGCTCCTATCGGAGGTAGACCAGTGAAAAATGGTGTTATTTGCAAGTTTGTTGTTGGAATGAGCTAGTTGAGTGATTTCCATCCGTTTGATCGACAGAGGCAACAAAGCTAAAGAGAGAGGACATCAGCAGCGCGAGTGGCGTAGCTCGTAAAGCACATGGCAACATGTTCTGACACTATCATTCATGAACCCAGTTCTAATCCAGCGTCTGATGACCTCATTCTTCTTTTTCCCCATTACATATCAAATTTTGCCTACTCTTCATCACGAGGAAGACAAGTAGGAATCTGTAATAAGTGTGTGTATTATGTTAAGCGCATTTGACCATCACATATTATTTGCACATTTATTGAATGGAAATTTATCGGATTCACGTAGCCTATGCAAATTCGTCATCAGATGGCGCCTTTACAGCAATGTGCACGGAGTCGATTACTCCAATTACATTGGGAAAACCGGCGATCGCTGCAAGTTGCACTTTAATGCTTGGCTAGTCAACTGCATGGTATGGAAATCTTGTATACCTGCTAGACATGCGGATGATCCTGTCCCATACAGCTGCCATTGCATGGCAGATACTTTGTAGTGTGCAATTTAACACAATTGCCTCTAGGAGTTGCCAATGGAAATAAAACAAACACATACAAGAAATGCACGTAAGCCAGGAATGAAGTTGGCGTGGACCAACGTAAATTCTCACATTTATTTTATTGTTGGTAAATCCAAACATGAGCGTGAAACCTGGCGTATGCAAAGTTTTGTGCGTACGCAGCATTGATACATGAGGCTGCTGGTGTGTGTTACTATGCTTGAAGCTAAACCTCACAGACCAGTGCGCATTCCGATTTGGAATCCCCTTAACTGCATTACGAAAGAAATCATATAGAATCTCATTTCATCTCTCTCTGGCAGTGTTTACGCGTGGGCTATATTTTTAAAAACATTTTATACCTATATCTGATGTCATCAACTTGTTATCGGATCAGAAATATGCATCTTAATGCCAAGAGTAAACAGGACATCCTCAACATATTATGCATTATTTGTAGGATAAACACAATTCATCCCATTGTTCATCCCATCAGTCACTTCACCACTGAAAAACATCTTAAACCACCCTAAGCTGATTTACTGTAGTTGGTCAAACATCTAGATTAAGCCTGTACTGTTAGCTGGTTTTATTTTATTTAATTTTTTGGCATTTTTGCTTTTTATTAACAGCAGGCAAAATCAAATAAAATGGGAGGGGTGTTAGGATGAGGGAAGGGGAAAGGTGGGGTGTTCAGGATTGGGAAAGGCCCAAAAGCCAGGACTCACAATGGGGTTGCCCAAAGTGTATCAATGCTATTGACCTTATTTTTCAATATGGAAGTGTGCTCGGTTGTTGATTTAGAACTTTCGATTCAGTCGCCTATGGGTGAAATGACTAGGAATACTAAACGGCAGAAAGCAGTCAAAATATTTGCTCTACATACAAGTGTGTGCAGTACTATACAGAACAAGTAGAAGAATATAATAAGAAAACATAAGTTTGCAACATCAAGCAGCATAAGGAGCTGTTTTTAAGCTTTGTTTTATTACTCGCACATACTGTAAAGAATAAGGTGAATACTGTATGTTGAAGTGCTGCCCAAAGTGTTTTGGAATGAAAACGTTCTATAAACACTATAAAGTGCTAAACGACTGATATGTGACCCTTCATGCTCACTAGGCATGCACCTATTTAGTCGGCATCCATGCTTGCAGTTTACCACTTGTGTAATTGTTTTATGAGAGGGGTTGAGGAAACAGGTACACAATAGTGTGGATAGCCATGCCTCCATTTTCAAAACTTTGTGGTTCAGCCAGTGTTTACTAAAACAGAACACTGGCATTTCCAAATTTAAACAGGGTCTTTAGCATTGTCAAAATGCTCCATTTTTGCAGCTCTAAGATGTGTGGATGTCAGGTGTAATCATAACAACCATAATGCCGGATCTGTGAAAAATTTAACAGGGAGGGTGGATAATACATTTCCATGCACACAAACGCACGCTCTTTGTCGGCAATTTCCTTGTGGTTACTTATCCATCGATGTAAAAAACGGCATGCCCGCCAGCTCCGGTCTTCACTTATAAACCTGTTATGATCTCCCAAAGAGATGCCATACCCTCCGTTGCTCACAAACAAATGCTTACAACAGTTGTGATCTCTCAATGACACGACATCTTATCTTTATCTTACATCTTATTAAACATAATTTATTTCAATCACCAATTATCATAGTAGAACAGTTTGTCAAGCAGTTTGTAAGGCATATTGGAAACAGGAGATGAGTCCCTGGTCTAATGCGCCACATGGCTTGAGAAACCCGTTCTTAAAGACTTATTATTTGAGTAGCACACATATTCTGAATGCCTTTGGCAGAATTCAAATGAGCCATTTTAATCTAGATTAATCTAGATTAATTCTAAGATAAATCTTGATTAAAAAAATTAAACCATGCCCACCTATAAAAAAGTAATGTAAAATTATAATTTTGGTAATTAAAAAAAGTAAATACTTGCATACTGATCACTGGGAATACTTCCAATCATAGATATATGTATAAATGTTACATATTTATGGCTTCGGATCGCCAGTCCACCACTGCACCTTAGTCCCACATTCATTTTAAAGGAGCACTACCCTGTACTAAAATGGCATCTCTATTGACATATTTCTTCCAATAGGCAACAACAGTGTAGGCAACATCTAATGTAAATATCTACGGTCGCCAACGGATGCTGTCGCTCGCGTAGACGGAGGTCGCCAGAATCGCTCACTCTCCATTAAAATGAGCGGTCACTTGACGTTTTGTTGCTGTGAGTCGCTTGTAGTGTGAATGAGGCTTAACTCCAGGCTTAATCATAACAAAACATGCATTTTAAAATGAAAAACATCACCTTAGAGCTGTTTTTTCTTGAAGCTAGCGCCCCGCTAACTCTATCAAGCCTCTTCAGCTGCTCCAGAACGCAGCAGTACAAGTGGTCTTTAATGAACCTAAAAGAGCACATGTCACTCCGCTACTCACCCGTTTGCACTGGCTGCCAGATGCTGCTCGCATCAAATTCAAAGCACTGATGTTTGCTTATAAAGCAATTTCTGGCTGCGCCCCTTCTTATCTGCTCTCACTTCTGCAGATCTATGTGCCCTCCAGAAACGTACGTTCTGTGAATGAACGTCGCCTCGTGGTTCCATTCCAAAGAGGGAAGAAATCACTTTCCCGAACGCTCGCGTTCAATCTGCCCAGTTGGTGGAATGAACTCCCTAACTGCATCAGAACGGCAGAGTCACTCACTGTTTTCAAGAAACGACTAAAAACTCAACTATTTAGTCTCCACTTCACTTCCTAATCTGCAATTGCCTCTCTGGATATACCACTAACTGTACTCAAAAAAAAAAAAAAAAAAAAATCACATTACTAATACTTTCCTTCTTAGACTTTACAGACCTGAAACTTGCCTATAGCACTTATTCATTGTTGCTCTTATAGTTGTGTAAATTGCTTCCTTGTCCTCATTTGTAAGCCGCTTTGGATAAAAGCGTCTGCTAAATGACTAAATCTAAATGTAACTGAAATGTTTTTAGAACTTTTTGTAAAAGCAACCCAGACTGATTTAAGTAGTTTATTAACAGAGTGCTGAGGTTTATAATTAAAAGAGCTGATTTATTGCTCAATGTAATGCTGACACACAAACCTGGAATTTACAACTCACACAACGTCTGTCCTTTTAGATGGCTTTGTCCTGATTTTTAGCTTGTAAATGTATGAAAGAGCAACAATACTGCAACAAGACAAAGCCTCTGTCAAGCCCGCTCAGCTAACAACATTACATGAAGAGCCATATGAGCTGTGGCATCAGCCAGACTAAACAGCACTCCTCCAAAGACTCCCTGACCTTGTTCATCGTTAGGGGACACACAATCCTACTGTAATGCAACTCACTGGAAGACACCCCCTTTCCAACGGCTCTATTTTAAGATCTCCAGCAACTTCTTTGCAGTTAAAATCACCTGCTGCCGAGCTAAATCCTGGCATTCGAATCTTCGTGAAGGAACGTTAAGCATCTTAGAGTCAAAATGTCTGTCGAAATCCTTCAAGTGCAACATTACGACTGTATAAAATTTAGACATTTCCTGGGGGAAAGCAGCTTCTTTTTTGAAATCCAGGCTCACCGTCTGGTAGGAGGGAAATCAATAAAAACACTCACTGAGAAAACTGCTTTTTGGTTACCGCATGATACATGGGCTAATCACTGAGGGAATCATTCAGTCCGCAGCCCTTTCTTGTCTTGCTTGTTGGACAGAGTGACAAAATCTGAGCTTTATCTTTTTTTAAAAGAGAGAGGTCCCAGGTTGGTGTGCATCTTTTGGATCAATTTATTGATGTGATTGTGAAGCAAAGCTCAGATATTCCAGCCGCTCACAGATAAAGCATGCTAGCTGCAGGAGCCAACCACATCCTGAGTAAACATAACCTTCTCCCCGCTGGGAAATCATAAATTGACCCCAGACAAGCCCACATGGTCCCATCCCACCAATCACAGCAGGCCGTTTTTCTCAGGTCTGCCGATTTCACAAATCCTCATCACAAAAGAAAATCTTTACACTATCTAATTCTGACATTGAGACTAGCCTGCTGTTTCTTTAATAAACCCCAGAGGACTTTCAAAACGCGTGTACCGTTAATCTATCTGAAATCTACCATTAACCAGGTTGAACGAGGAAATTAGGACTAGGAAAGACTGGATTAGAAGCTGCTACTATAATGCAAGAGATTTATATTCACACAGTGCAGTAATTACTCGAACTTAGCAAATCAATTATTTATGCAAAACTGACATGGAGGCTGCTGGTATTTCCCATCTCCTGATATAACAGGGAAAAATCCTCTGGATAAATTAGTCATGACCGCATATGCGCATGGAGCAGGCCAGACACATGAAATATTAAGAAATTTCAACAGACAAAGTAAAAGATTTTACATGAAGGTTCTACTAAAATTGATATTGTTAATATATACAGTAGAAGTCAGAATTATTAGACCCCTTGAATTATTAGCCCCCTGTTAATTTTTTCTCCCCAGTTTCTGTTTATTGTAGAGATGATTTTTCAACACATTTCTAAACATAGTAGTTTTAATAACTTATTTCTAATAACTAATTTATTTAATCTTTGCTATGATGACTTACATAATATTTTACTAGATATTTTTCCGAACAGTTCTATACAGCTTAAAGTGACATTTAAAGGTTTAACTGGGTTAATTAGGTTAACTAGGCAGGTTAGGGTAATTAGGCAAGTTATTGTATAAAGATGGTTTATTTTGTACTCTATCAAAAAATAAATAAATAAAATTTGCTTTAAAAGGCTAATAATTTTGTCGTTAAAATGTTTTTTTTAACTAAAAACTGCTTTTATTCTAGCCAAAATAAAACAAGTAAGACTTTATTTGAAAAATATTATCAGACATACTGTGAAAATTTCCTTCCTCTGTTAGATATAATTTGGGAAATATTTAAAATAATAATAATAATTCAAAGGGGGCTAATATTTCTGACTTTAACTGTATTTTATTCTTTTAAGGTCTGGCATGTTACTTTTATAAATAGCAGATGGCCAGAATAGCAGCTGCTCTGAGTCTGAGTTATTTTACTAAAATCAGAGTTATTTTACTAAACACTTTTTTATTTTTATTTTATTTTACTTTTTTTAGTTCTTAACCCTTCTAAACATGTGGAGTAGTGTTATCTAAAAATGAACTTACACATTTGTGAAAATATGTCACTTTTAATTATTTCATGCAAATAAACGTGTTTAAATGACATCACTTTTATTTCAAACTCAGTAGCTTTTAGAATAAAATTATACTTTGATTTTAGACAAACGCATAAATTCATTCATTTTCTTTTCGGCTTAATCCCTTTATTAATCTGGGGTCACCACAGCGGAATGAACTGCCAACTTATCAAGCATATGTTTAATGCAGCGGATTCGCTTCCAGCTGCAACGTATCACTGGGAAACATCCACACACACTCATTCACACACATACACTACGGACAATTTAGCCTACCCAATTCACCTATGGTGCATGTCTTTGGACTTGTGAGGGAAACCGGACCACCCGGAGGAAAACCCACACGAACATGGGGAGAAGATGCAAACTCCACACAGAAACGCCAACTGACCCAGCCAAGGCTCAAAACAGTGACCTTCCCGATGTGAGCAAACGTGCTACCCACTGCATCACTGTGCAGCCCAAACGCAGAAATATAACTTGTAAATCCAGAGAAACAGCACATTTTCAAAGAGGTCTTTTATTTTATTTCAGCAACAATGTGTATGTAAATTTTAAATAAAATGACCAAATAAGCAATACATGTATATAAACTAATCCTTATATAGTTATATACAATGACAAATGCCATTAGATACTTCATACAACTGCAGGATAACATCAAAAAAAGATGACATTTATGTAATAAATAAATCATAAATTCTGTTTCAGCAAATTTTGAAAAAAGCACACACACATATACACCAGAGCTGCAAGAGGGGCTTACCCTGTCCGTAGTATGAAGCATTGTCCACGCACACACCCAGTCCCTCATGCATAAATATGCAAGAAAATCAATCTGCACGTCACATTCATGCTAGACAGCAACATATTTCCCACATGAGCTCAGCATAATTAATAAGTCTTAGTGGACAAACTAATAAGACCCTGCACAAACCAATCTCTCTCGCAAGTTCACCTTTTTCCTCAAACCTCCACAATAATACAAGACATCCTTATTTCCAAGTCACAATAAAAATGCATGGTTCCTTTTTTTTTTTTTTTAAACCTGCAGTCCAGGTGAAATGCTGACCCAGCACAGGAATCCATCCTCTACTAACCACGGTAACCAACACCTTACTAGAGGAATCAGCACATGCATAGAGAGAGGCGAGAGATCTGACAGCGGTAAACCCAATTCAATCTATTCAATCCACAATACTGCGGTGACAGCAGCCTTTCAGAACACAGACCTTTTCATTTAGCTGTCCACCAAAAACCTTGCACCCAAAAGCCTTGCCTCGCTTGCTTTCTTCTAAAAGCTGCAACACATGCCATTTGTCAGCTTGGAGAGAAATTACCTCGTCCGACGAGACAGAGAGGGTCTTTTCCGCGAGCCGGCGAGCCCCAGCCGTCACAGGGAGAAGAGGAACAGTAGCTCTGCAGGGATCCCCAGAGATGCCCAGGGCTGCAGCTCACAAACGCCAGCCACCAACCAACACCAGCAGAAGCAGCGGCGGTGGAAGAGGATGGGAGGGAGACTGCGAGATAGAGAGAGAAAGAGAGAGAGAAAGGGGGAATGAAGCGCAGCAGAGGGGGGCTGCTCATTCTGAGGCGGCCAGGCACATTACATCATTGCTTTCCACTCCTGAGGAGGCAGAGCTGGGGAGAGGGAGAGCAGGCACTCCCCTTTACACCTTCTGCCTGATAACGCAACACACAGCCTGCAGAGGAAAAGCACACCGCCACCGTCTCACACTGCTGCAGTTATGACACGGATTAGCGTTTGGTTGAGATGGATGATTTAAAAAAAAAAAAAAAAAATTAAGGTTTATGCACAATGGTTTTACATGTGTATGTGCACACATTCTATTTGATGGCAATCATAAAGGGTGGGAGGGAGACGAAATGTGCTCTTGCTAATGTAGTTATATTCAGATGTGTTTCAGTTTTTTTATCTAAAGATAATAGATAGATAGATAGATAGATAGATAGATAGATAGATAGATAGATAGATAGATAGATAGATAGATAGATAGATAGATAGATGATAGATAGATAGATAGATAGATAGATAGATAGATAGATAGATAGATAGATAGATAGATAGATAGATAGATAGATAGATAGATAGATAGATAGATAGATAGATAGATTGATAGATAGATTATTATAATTTATTGTGATTTTGTTACATTAAATTACTGTGAAATTGAAGCCATATTGTGTAACTTCACAGTAAGTAGTAAAGTCCATTACTTCTATTTGATGGTTTTATCGTGTAGAATACTATATTTTACTGTAAAGCTTTTCATTAGCTTGTCATTCTGACATTTACCCTGACTGTGAAATCATTTTGGGTGTTTAACAGTGTTTGGTTTTATAAATCAATTACATTTGTTCCAGTTTATTAGGTTTTTTTGCTAAGCACAAAGTTATGTTCATTAAAAATCATTTCATATTTCCACGTTAACCTTAAAAAATTTAATAAAGGTGCGGTGCACATAAAAATGAAAATTTGCTATGACATTCATTTCATTTCAAAACAGGAAGTTATTTTTGAGGATGTAAGCAAATTTCTTTCTGACGCTGCAATAACATTCTGTTAAATATAAGAAAAGTGCCAATACTAGCATAAAAGCTTTTGTATTAATGATTATGTTCATATTTAAGACTGTACCAAATAATTTGTCACATTGTGTTTACATTTGAAGCTTCTGTTGAAGTTTTATAATTAAGTTTTAAATGCCCGATTAAGAATTAAAATAAGATTTTTGTTTTGTAATACAGCTAATTTTGCATGAGTTAATAGACTGCCACCAAATGTGCATAATGCACTTTGTCTTACAAGCTGGAGAGGAGTTTTTCATTGCAGTAAAAATGCTGTTTTTGAAGGTTTGAAAGCCATGTCTGAAGTAAAGTTATGTTTTTGCTGTAAGAAAGTTATGTTTTAGGGAGCAAAAAGTTGCTAGGTTGCTAGGTAACAGATGAATGCATATTCAAAGGCACAGGAAAAAGTAGCTAATGCTGAAATGTGCACGGTCAGTTTGACCGTAATGACCATTCAAGGTAGAAATTCTCAGAACTCTTTTGCGGTTTGTCTTTTATTATTAAAAAAAAAAAAAAAAAAAAAGTCAAGGCATGGGATATGAATAATTTTGCACTTGACTGTAAGTAAGAAATAAATATCTGCAGATAAAGGAAAAATCAAGTTTACTTTCACATGTTTTATTTGAACAGTTATTAAATTAGAGAATTTTAAAACGGTCAAAATGACTGCTTCTGTAGTTCTAGTGTTAATTACTAATTAATCATTTCTTTATTATTTTGATTTGTGTTGCCTTTTATGTCAAATACCTCTCTGTAGTTACTTCAGTCAGTCAGAATACTATAAATTGTTACCATTAACAATACATAGTTTTCAAAAGTTATTATGTTTTGTTGCTGTTTTTTAATGATTCTTTGTTGATGATTATTGCTCTTTATATTTTAATAAAAGTCATTGAATTAAGTATAGAAAACAAATACATGTCAAACACTTTTCTGCTCTCCCTTATGAAAAATTAGAAATATGTCTTTATCCAAAAAAAAGAAAGAAAAGAAAGAAACATATTTAATTATTTTTTATCATTCCTGTGTCAGTCATGAATGTCTGGATTTTTTCGTTAAAATAAAAATAAAACGAGTAAAAAAAAAAACTTGAAACTGAAACTGTGTTGTGAACATGCAAAGCTAAACTAAAATTAGAGCAAAAATGTATTTTTTGTCTTTGTAAATGTATTTACAGTAATATAAGCGTATGCCTTTTAGCAGTAAATACTTCCTTCATTCTGTCAGATGTTTGACCCGAATGGCTCCTCAGAGTCTGTAAACCTGCTGCCATTGGCCAGATCAAGCTACTCCTCCTCCAGTCAGTCCTTGCTGTTGCTCCCACGACAAAAACAACGGCTGGAAATAAAAGCAGGGCAGTGACAAAATTAATACGACCCGAGCAGTGACTTAAAAGTATTAATTGAACACATTTTTGCACAAGAATGGGTTTTATTTCCGTATTAGTGATCTTGATCGCGAACAAATCATTCTTTTTAACCGGATCTTCTAAATGAACCGGTTGAACTAGTTCACTAAATCGAACTGAATCATTTGAAACGATTCCAGTAAGCATTAATCCACAAACTACTTACTTTAACATGCCTGATACGCCTTCTCACTCAAAATAAAGTTATTCAGATATTAGAACAGTACACGCAGTTTTGATTTGAGAACCTGTGAATTGATAATACTGCGCACATGCGTAATTCAGCAGGTGAACCGAACAGATGGTTGTGACTGAACAGCAGCAGCACAGGTAAACCGAGGGCTCAAACGATGATCTGGCGAAATGTAAGTTTATTTCTTTACAGAAAATCATGATGTAATTTGAATAAGCTTGAGTTGAGCTGTCACACTTAATTGTAAGAAAGCTTTAGAACAGAGTGATGTTTTAACTGAGTGAAATTATGATTACTGACTACATATTTTTGGTATGTTGAGTCCTACCCTTAGAAGCACCCTTGCACACATATTTTAGCCTACTTAGGCCTGCTATCTTGTGGGCTGTTGTATTTTAATTTGAGGATGGGTAGATAGTGATAGATGTGTCAAAAAATTTATCTTTGGCTTGGAGTTTTTTTTTTCATGATTTTGAATCTTGCACATATCTTTATTTAGAACATAGTAACCCTAAAACTAATAAAAACTAAAATTAAGCAATTTCTAATAATAGAAACTAATGAAAACTAGTAGATCTACCTCTAAAAACTTTTTAAAACAAACTGAATTTGAAAACATAAAGTCAAAACGAAATAAAAACTAAAACTATTGAAAAATCCAAAACTGTGATAACTTATCGTTGTGTCTTTAACTGCTGCACATTTTATGTCTGTCAAGTGCCTTGAGATGCTACTTTTAAACGTGATATATAAAAATAAAGTTTATTATAAATATTATTAATATTATTAAATGTTATCAAATTTGATTAAAATGTAAAATACTACAAGTAATTCAGCCATCATAAAATAAATTTCTTTTAAATTAAATATATTATTAATAAAATCTATGAGCTTAAGAACTAACTAATTAATTAATTAACAACAAAACAAGTACTAGCATAGCAACGTGCGCAAAACTCAGTAAAAACACCTTTGGCAGTGATTAAGCAAGCAGGAACCAGCTGTTAAACCCTAGTTTCAAGTTGGTGAGTTGTTGGTGATCCAGCTCTCCTAAAAAGTATGCTTCCCTATAAAATGGAGTAGCTCATTTTTTGTTTTTTGTTTTGCCAAAGGGGCTCCACAGACACAGATCATGGCCAGTGTGGGTTATGTGTGGTCACAGAGTTGGCTGATGGTCTTGAGAGACAGCAAACACTGCCTTTACATCCACACCCACTACCACAGGCCAACACCCACTGCACATGATGCTTTACTGGCACATCAACCCTTTCCCAAGGACAAACTATCTGACCAAAATTTCAGATGGTAAAAATAATCATGTTTTTCTTTTTGACATTAGATTATTTTGCTTGCTTTAAATGACACCTATTTTACCCCTTTTTCAAAATTCAAGATAGGTATTTTGTGTCTTCAGAATGTGTCTAAAAAAAATTCAGCTCAAAACACCCATTAGATTGTTTATTATACCTTTCAGAATATTGGGATTTTTTACTCTGAACACAATGTAACTGTTTTTGTTACCTGTGCTTTTATTTCTGGTTCTACCCACCCAACGTTCCCACATGTCTATCAAAGAGGGCCTCAATCTCCAATTAGGCTACGTCAGATAAACAGCACAGTGACAAAGATGAAGGAAGCAGATCTCACATAACTGTGAGAAATACTACATGCAGTAAGAACTTTCCCAATGATTATTTGATGTATTTGTAGTGGAGTTGCAACAATGAGTCACACACAATGTCGTTACAAAGTTCATGCACAGACAAACACACAGCGGACACACACATACTGTATAGCACGCACGTTTATATATATATATATATATATATATATATATATATATATATATATATATATATATATATATATATATATATATATTTCTAAAACAAGACATTATTTTTTGCTTGTCTAGAAAATGCTTCCTGATTACTTGAAGATATTTGGACTAAAAATAGGACAAAAAATGTATAGACATGTTGTCAACATTTAAATTGGGTTTTAAAAAAAAGATCAAACTAGGTGTTGTTTAATAATTTTACAACAACTTTGATAAAAGGTTTTGATCCACTTCAAATGTTGACTACCTGTATATCTGAAGTAGATATATTTATTTCAGTATATTTATTTAAATTTTGTACATTTTAAACAATTATTTCAAAATATTGATAGGTAGTGTGCAAATATTAACAAACAGATTGTTTTCTGTATCTCTTAATTAATCTGCACTCAATTTATTTGTTAAATTCCCTACGTTCATAATGTTTCAGAGTCAGGTCCTTACACACTGAGAAAAGTTTTTTTATAAAGAGCCTGACATTGCACTTTTTGTCAGGCATAAAAAAACACACAAAAAGCACCATTTTCTTTCCCAGTTGGAGAAGCCTGGCTGCGATTGGTGTTGCGAAGCACCCAGCAGACCCCAGCTATTATCTCCAAGATTGCAGCCAAATACTGACAGACAGATTTCAGAGTCGTCTCAGCGAAAGCAAAACCACTTTACATCAAAGTGAAACACATTTGACGAAAAGGACAAGGGCTGAAAAACAGCCAGACGCTGCCATTATTCCATTCAAAGGCTCATCTTCAAGCAGGCCTTCCCAATGTTTTGTGTTCCCCTCAGTTTTGCGGTTAGAGACATGAAAAAAAAAAAATTAAGAAGAAAAGCTGCTTTCTGAGTTTGAGGGGCAGCCAGTGAAAACACAGCTCTTTTTGTTCTGCAGAAAATCTAACTAAAGTGATCATGATTTATTTGTGCTAATTCCACACTCTTCCAAATTTTTTTTAAAAGACCATTGATTCATAGCAAGCAAAATCTCCCTAACAAATAGAGAAGGCCTGTTTCTGATGAATGGCCTCTGCTGTTTTCACTTGCACTTGATTTCATAGAAGCCATTTTTCTCGGTAGTGGCAGCTGTTGGTCAATCGATGGAGGGTTTGAAGAAGAAATCATGGCCTTTTGCTGCAGTGCACTCTCCACTGGGTAAGCAGCAGATGTTATTGCTCAAGATTTGGGAGATACAGGACGATATTGACGAGGTTTAGTGTCCTCTGAGGAATGTAGTGTTGTGCATTCTTAACTCTGTCCTATCAGTTCAGAATATGATGCAAAACAGTCATATTCTCTGCTTCCTGCCAATATTTCACGACTCTTGTCCTATCGCTGGGTGCTTTTGACAAAAGTAATGAAAATTGAGGCACAGAAAAAATGCACCTGTAGCAAAATGTTTGCAAAAATGATAATGCATTGCTTCACAGCAGTTTTAAAGTAAAATATCCAGCTTGGTCTTAAAATGTATCTATTTTATACATTGTCAGTAAAGTTGCTATCTGTACAAATTTTGCTTGTATGAAAATGCACAATGTTAAAATTGAGGTGAGTCCCCAAACCCCACCCAAACCCTACCCCTCATTGACTTATGAGTAAATCATACAAACATGTTTGAATGATATTGTACAAATGAATACAAATTATTAACTTAGTGAAACAGTTATGAACTGCCATGAGTTTGCATAGAAATGTTAAATAAGAGGCACTAAACAGTTTTCAGTTGTCTCAAAATTTAATGAAATGCCAACAATCCTTTATCACATAAAAAAAATGTGCTGTTTAATCTAGTTTGTCAATTTCTTTAAGCTTTTGTTGAATTGTGTTTAATTATAACCCATTGCAATGCTGTACCAGGTGAGCTACTGAGCAAGTTTACTGTACAAGAATGAACTTGGGGGACTGCATCCATACATCTCTGCAATCACTCAAATAACATTAATAAAGTCATCTGAAATGACAAAGAAAGCATTCTTGCTGGATGCCCAGAGTTCATCAATATTATTTGGATTCATCTTCAATGCCTCCTACTTCATCTTACCCTTGACATGCTGAATAATGTTTATGTCTGGTGACTGGGCTGGCCAGTCCTGGAGCACCTTGACCTTCTTTGCTTTCAGGAGTTTTGATGTGGGGGCTGAAGTATGAGAAGGAGCGCTATCCTGCTGAAGAATTTGCCCTTTCCTGTGGTTTTTAATGTAATGAGCACCACAAATGTCTTAATACCTCAGGCTGTTGATGTTGCCAATTACTCTGCAGCTCTCTCGCACGCCCCCCATAATGAATGGAAACCCCAAATTATGATTTTTTTTTCACCAAACCTGACTGATTTCTGAGAGAATCTTGGATCCATGCGGGTTCCAATGGGTATTCTGCAGTATTTGTAATGATTGGGATGCAATTTAACAGATTATTCATCTAAAAAATCTACTTTTTGCCACTTTTAAAAATGATCAACTAGAAGTCAAGTTATTATTTGTTGCTCTTACAACTAAAATAGATGACGAGACTTGTCAGGTAGTGTATTAGTTTACAAATGAGGCACCACATTGAAACTTTTCAAATTATAATATTCAAGTATTGTCTATGAACTGTACAGTAAGGCAATTTGTAGGCATCTAGTGTTAAATTCTTCTAAAAATGCTGTGAATTTATTTATATTAGGTATATTTCATTGCTTGATTAATTGATTGATTGATTGATTGATTGATTGATTGATTGATTGATTGATTGATTGATTGATAGATTGATTGATTGATTGATTGATTGATTGATTGATTGATTGATTGATTGGTAACAGGTCTGGGTAGGTGAAAGGTTTGATTTGTTTCTATTACTCTATGAAAAATACATAATCCTTAGGTTTGCTAAAAATTATAGTTAACACTATAATTGTATCTGTTTTAATTAAATATCTAAAACTCTAATTTTATAATAGTGTAATGAAAAGTTAAATTTGTAAGAATAAATATTCAAGCACAAAGAAGCATTGAATGTCAACCTATACCAATAAATATTTATGATGGTAATTTTTTGTTGTATCTAGACATTTTTTTTCTGCCAGCTGACAGTTATTACCCTTATAACTTGCTGATTTGCCCTTCACCACATCAAAACTGTAAAAAACATCATTGTTCAAATACGCCCAAACAGACCAGAATAATAATGGATCTTTGTGTTTCATATTGAACTTAATATGTGAGACGAAGATTGGACAAAATATAGTCGAAGGTCTTCTGTGAGCCTCTTAGTGTCTCTGAGAACCAATGAATGACATTCCAAATATGCCGTGTTGTAGGATGACTGGAATGCAGAAAGCGGATCAGACTGTACTGTTTTTCTATCGTGTACAAAAACTCCTCTTACAGGCCTGTGCCTCAGGCAAAGACAGAAGCTCCAGGAAAACAAACAAAAAAGCTGACCTCTAGCTGTGAAGTTCTGTCCTAAAATCCAACCATGGCCATAAAAGTTTTTGGCAACAAGAATCGGTCCATGAATGTTAAATAAGATCTTTCACTGTATAAGTAAAGAATTTTGATGACAAGCTTTTGAATTATTAGAAAATGAAGCATGATGTAAAGCGGACTGGCCGTTACACCTTGGGTGTGCATTAATTTTTATTATACAACAGTGGTGTTGAATGTTTGATTGCTAAATGCTAATTTGGCTGGTGTACATTTTTAGGAATCATTCACACACAACTTAAGATAATTGAGATTAATGTCCATGTAAAATCAAAATTTAAAATTTTTACTTATTTATTTTATGCCAGAGCACATTGTTATTCTTTAGTTGAATAATTAAGTTAAATTAGTGCAGTAGAGCTATTGACATTTTAACATCTAATTATTTACATGGTGTGGTGATTAATTAATCAAATGAAAATGATTCACAACTGCCAACAAATCATCTTTCCTATACACTCATTCAACTGGTCTACAGTAGGATTTTCAATAAACTGTTTCAGATCAAAGGTTGCCATCCTGAATTATTTCTCATACCATCCGCTAAATAGATTCCTCTTCAAATATAAAATAGCTGCAATTTCACAACTGACAAACTACGGGATTACATATATCCCGGATGAGCCCCCATTAATGTTACATCCCTTTCGTCACTTTGTAATGGTCAACTGGGAACGAAAAAGAAAACATTAAGCCAGTTGTAATTATTGCTGCCATTTACAATAGATGGGGAACAACATGACACAAAAGTGCTAATTAAGTGAACGTGTTTATTATAAACAAGCTGTGTATATTTAAATGTTTATGGAAAAATAAAGTTTCACACAAAAGTTATTAGAAATAAGACCATGATTTCACAAAAAACAAAAATAAAAAACAAGTTTAACAGACATAAGGAGGACAAAGGGAAGGGTCTGTACCAAACAAAAGAAAAAATAAATAAAACAATAATCAACTAACCCATTATACTCTTCCTCTAGAACTAAAAAAAAAAAATGAAAAGTAAACCTTCAACGTCCAAGATGTCGTATACCTACTCTCTCCTTTCAAAGCAAAACTTACAAGTGTGCCACAAATCCATTACCTAGTGTGAATAACTAAAAGAATGCTGTGCACCATGTAGATCGTGTGTTAGTGGTTACCAATCACCTCTCTTCCGTCCAGAATAATACACAGATACAAGTTCTCAAAAGAGTTTGAAACAAAAAAATGTTTCAGTATTACATGGCAAACAAACCACACCAACAAAAGTTAATCAAACAATGATGAAAAGCAAAAGGGAAAGAAATACACACAGAAAACAAATGTCAAACACAGCTCAAGTTCACAAGAAATGTCGGCTATCCCAAACTGATGCAGCGTTTTCCTTAAATATTGTCCCACCATCCTGCAGCGCAACGACTGGGGCTCTTCTCAGTTGCGTCATTGCACGTCAGTCTGTGTCCTGAATGATTGACAGCCAACCCGCATTTCCTATAAACCCAAAAACGAAACCAGCAAAAGCGAAACAACAATGCCCAAACTGTATAATATCATAGACGAAACTTAATTGCACATACATCCAGACATTACAAGATGCATTTTATTTTCTACCCGCTATCTTAGTTTCTCTTTCTGTGATCGTCTTATAAATACTTCCCTCCCAGAAGCATGTGACATCATGCTCCTCAGCCAGGACATACGCTAGGGCTTCCCCTACCATAATAAACCTAGAACATGGATTGAGGTAAAAACTCGTCAATGACAGGGAAGCTTTTTTATTAATATCTTGCAGTGGGGGTAAGGTGACTGCCGAGCTTGCTAAATCATGCTTTGACTTCAGGTCGTAGACCATTTCAAACTTGAACTGCTGTGATAGGCAAGTTCCCTCTCACGAACAACACAACAGACTTTGGCTTTTATCAATGACATCACTAGCATCTCTTCCCATCAGCAAGCCATTCATCCAGTTAATCGTCCTTTTCAGCTTGCATCTTGTTCGTTTCATTAATAACTTGCTGCAGTTCTACAAGTGTTAAAGGTCTGTTGGGGGCGGGGTGCATTAATTGCGTAAAAAAGTTAAAGTGTTATTTGTTTTCTGTGATTAATTATTCTAATCAAATCATTAAAGTCCCAGCCCTAAGTTAAATCCATTGTAAATTAATGTAATGAAAAATGTTTGATGGCTTCATCCACAATATTCCTAACTATGACCTATTTATCATTAGTTTGCTACAAGGAAATGATGCACAACAATAAAGCCCTGCACTCTACTCAAAGTATGTCAACATGCTGAAATAAATGTCTTAGCAACTTCTGGTTCACAGAAAATGTAGTGCCTCCTCTTCCATGTTGTGTCAAATAAAATTGTTTTCATGCCAACTTGCTACTGTAAACAGAAGCTCACAATGTTTTCCCTTCATAAACTCATCTGAATTGGTCTACTGCAAACTCAGTCCTGGAGGGCCAGTTTCCTGCAAAGTTTGGTTCCAACCCCAATCAGACACCCTGGGCTATCTAATCAAGCTCTTACTAGACTTTCTATATACATTAGAGCAGGTGAGTTGAGGCAAGCTGGAGCTAAAATTTGCAGAGAACTGGCCCTCCAGGACCGAATTTGGCCATCCCTGGTCTACTGTTTTGAATCTGGCATTGATTAGCAGTGCTGCATGTATAGGTGGAGTTATTGTATTTTGACATCTTAAAAACATTTTTAAAATGTGCTGCTCGTGCTGCAAAAGACATGAGTGTAATGGTCAACACTTTCTTTCAACACTTTTATATAAAAGGAATGAAAAAGCAGTGCACTGAAATGAAAAAAGCTGTTCTGTGTTAATGGCCCATAATACAGAACATAATGCAATGATTTTTTGGGAACCACTAAGCTAAAATAGTTTTAGACAGGTCTTGACTGCAACAGTGAACAGTCAAAATTCAAAAACAAAACAAAAAGTACCTACACCCACATCTGAACTTGCATACCAGTCCAGTAGCTACTACATATTTGAATTTAATTCACAGTTGTTAGAAAACTATGGTGTTCTTGTTTTAATGGAATTCAAATGTACTATATTTGCTATTCAATGAAATTACTCTTTGTCAATACAATCATTTTACGACAATACAATCGGTTCACATTTTGTAGTATGAATGGAAATGTAATATACTTGCCATTCAATACATTCAATGATTCACTCTCATGGTTAAATTCTCTCACCCAAAGACACTGTTATTTATTTATTATTTACATATTATATTTTTTGCTTATCTTATCCAAAAAAAAATTGTTTTGTTTTAATTCGATTTTTTCATTCAGTGAAGTGAAATGAACCTATAATCCAGTTAAGACACGCCTGAAACTTCTTTAGCTGTGTGGTTCCCTAAAAATGATTGCACACAATGTTCATCAGCCAATCTGTATCACATTCAACAGCCCCAAAATATAAAAATAAATATATGGCAATGTTGATTTCTGTCAGATTCTGGTTAATTCAGTTTAGCTGAAATGTATTTACATAATCCTTTTAACAATGGATATTGTTCTTAAAGTAGTGTCAATGTCTGAGCAAGAACAAGATGACCATGGCAGGGGAAAATCCCTTAGTCTATGAAAGAAACCTCGGGAAGAACCCAAGCTCAATTAGGAAACCCATCCTCTTCTCATTGACCTGCATGAGTAAGATCTTGTGTTTTGTGTGGCTAGAGTGGTTACACAAAAAACTCTGGCATGAAATTGGAAGAAGAAACCAAAACTGATTCAGTTTAGGACACTGACAGAAAATAATGAAGCTAAAAAAATGGAAAAACTATGATCCTAATATATAAAGAATGAAATTCTGAAATATTTAATGCTGGGGGAATTTAAAAAAAAATAAAAAATAAATTAATACCTGTAATACCTGCATCTTCAAGGAAAAAGTCATTCATTATTAATTTTCATTATTTGTTGTTTATCAAACATTCATAATTTTAATGTGTAGATTTGGTCTAATTAATAATAATAATAATAATAATAATAATAATAATATCATTATTATTAGTAGTAGTATTATCATTATTATTATCTCAATCATTTTAGAATATAATATAATCAACAGTCCTAATAACCCTTCGGGCCCTTATCATTCACCTGGTGCAAGATGTGCGTGGCCGATTTGTTGTTATTTTCAGATCAGCGCTACCCTAATTTTTATGTTTTGTACCTCGTTGTTTAAATAACAAATCCATTTGTGTCACTTTGTGGACTCAAAGGTGTGCCGGTGTAAAAGGAGGTGCGTTAAGGTGCATTGTTCAGACCTCCTAGTTTTTCATATTAGGTAGCCTACTATTAGAGCTGTAATCGGGCCATAAATATTAGGCCCGAGCCTGACAGATACATTTTAATTGACAGCTTTATAAAGCCCAAACCCGTTTATAGCCTAACATTATTCAAATGTGCACCTGCACACAGCTCTCTTACCTTTTTTCAAGAATGAGTCATTTATATGTTTCTAGCATAATTTATTCGTAACAAACATAGGCTATAGGCCACTTGGAAGTTGGAACAAAGAAATAAAATAAGTCCTGTAACATCGTAACACCTCAGCACTCTAAATAGGCCTAGGTACATACACTTAGCCTTTAAATTGGCCAACACACCAATGAAAAGAAGTTTTTCTTAACAAATAAAATTAAAATAAATTTTACATTTTGCAGGTATTTGGCAATAACGAAATTAAGATAAAGGCTCTGGGAAATTTGTTTCGCCACTTCTCTTCACAATCTGGCTTCAAGGCTTCTTTTAACCAGTCTCCATCATTGTAAGCTGCTTGCTTTTCTATCTGTTCCATTGCTTTTTTAGATATTTGCTTAGACTTTACTTTGTAGCCTGACGTGCGTCAAATGCACAAAATGCCCAATCCGTGCCACAGGATGTCTAATCCAATCTTTGCATTGACTTCACATGTAAATCACTCACACTTTATCCACATCTGCTTACTGCACAGGCTGCAAAACAGTTCCCCCGCTCTCATGTAATGTTAAGATTGTGAGGGCGAGGTGAGCCTTCATTTTTTGAGAGACATTTAAATACATCCTGACTGCTGCGAATGCAACGTCTATTTATATATGTTTTAATAAAAGCAAGTTTACATTTGTCCACCTGTCGGGTTTCGAAGTTGTATGCATCACCATATGGGGCGTAAGAATAGAACGTGTGTTTGGATATAACTCACTTTTTTGACCACACTTCATTATTATAGTTCATTTTTTCAATTGCTGGAAATTAGAACTGAATTTAGATATAGTTTTGAAGCAAATCTTTGCGCTTTACAAATGAAATTAAATATGCAGGCTAATGGATGTCTTCACTTGAGTAAGTTCAAAACTTTTCCTTATTCCACAAAGTAAAAGAGTAAAGAGTAACAGTAAAGTAAATAGGCCAAATGGAGGAGGCTCATTCTTTATACTCATGCTGCAGTTGGTCTGTTTAACTATTTTCTCGCTAGTGAAGCATTCAGTTTTTCCACTTACAAAGCCTGCCATGTAAATAACAAATACTCCATGGTGTGATGCAACTGACTCTTAAAGGAAATGGGAGATGAGACTCTGAATTGTTTAATGCATTTTATGCTCAAAACACACTCATAACTCATTAGGAGAGTAAGTACAACCCTGTAAGACCATGCTTAAGGGTGTAGAGCCTATTTTTATCAAATATAAAAATATAAAAAGTATCAAAAGTGTATTCGGACACACCCTTAATGTTTTTGCACCATTCTCTTTAGACTTTGTGCCCAGACAGTTAAAATAGAGCCAGGAGTGTTGTCCCAACAAAAATTGATTAAGTTAGCTTAACCGTTTTTAAAAATTTATGTAGATTGACAATAAAACAATTAAGTTGTACCAAAAAAAAACTGAAGACTTGTGTTGTTTCGACTCATTTTAAATTATCATTTTTAACAACCTGTAAAAGTCATTTTTTGAGTGATAGTATGAGAAAGACCCAGTTTTATTGTTATATAATTTTATTTATTTATTTATTTATTTATTTATTTATTTATTTATTTTATTTACTTAGATATAATATTTAATAAAATTACCACATAATATTTGACTCAAATATTTTAAAAATGTGTCTTTTCCAGTTAAATTTAGAGACCAAGCCCTCAGTCAGTTTAGCATGCGCTGCATATAACTACAACTAAAAATAAACTGTAATGTGATCATCCAAATTCCCAATAGCCAGAACACAAAGGAAGTCTTATCCCATCATTCAAACTTAAATATGCGTTTATGGTTCCTGCACACCATTTTAACCAGCCTTAGAGTGTCATAAATGTTGCTTAATTGTGGAGTAATTACAAAAATGCACTGGCACAATAGAGTCCGGTGTTCTCAGGCATGAAGTATGGTGCTGATTGATTATATTTAGCAGTAGCAGAGTGACCGGCCTTTCCCAAAAGCATTTGACTAATTACATGGTCAGAGGTCAAAGAACTGGCCCCTTTTGTGTCCATTCAACTCTGCCAAGACAAATCAGATCGGCTGACAATCTCACTTTGTGTGCGATGCTCTCTTTAATCTATGAGAGAGGATGATCATATCAAATATTCGTCATGCAAGAATGGCATCTAACCTTGAATGCCAGAGTTGAAGGCGTTTGGTCTGATCCGCGCACTCAAAAAAGAGCGCAGAGGTCAAGAGGTCAAACAGCTTCTGTTGTCCGGCATGAGACAGGAATGACAAAAATGTGACGTGAAAGCCGATGCGAATGTGCAATCAATTAAAGGTGTCATATTTACTAAACAAAGCACTTAGAGCCTGTCTGCTTTAATATGCTGATTTATTGAAAGACGCTGGTTAAGTGTGTAAGGATGGGAATCTTAACTGGTTTGAGCAGTATGCTTTTTTTTTCAATTTTATATGAAGTAGTTTGACTGAACATATATTTGAAGGAAGGAATATGATTAAAATTTCTGGGTTCCACGCAATCGATTTTTGTTGGGAAAACATGAAGGAAGTAAGCTAACGTATTAGTTTTTTACATATTTAAATCGATTTAGTCTTTGGGAAGTTGTCACCTAAAGAAACTCAAGAATTGTGGGGTTTTCAACACAGGCTTATTCTGAAAATGTATCCCTATATAAATTTCTGGAGGTCTTTTCATCTTTAAAACCAACTCTAGGGCAGTATGACTTAATGGGTCAATGAACTTAATGACAGTATGGGTCAATCGATGCTTTTGAAAACACTATTAGTTGGGTTTAGGGAAGGAAGAGGGTGGGTAAGTCAATCAGTCGACAGCGGCCACTGGTGGATTTATGGGAGAACAGCAGGCGTGAATGGCACTTTTGAGATTACAAAAAGTGTACACAGAGGCCTCTGGTCGATTCGCAAAAACAAATACTGCAAAAAACTTAGCTCCTTGGGCATATTTGGCGCTCTCCAGGAATGTATATAAAGGTACGTTTTCAGAATGAGCCTGGGATGGTTATTTCAACTCATTTTGAATAAGTTGTTTGAACAAACAGCAAATGCAATTTTTGAATGAAAAAAGAAAGAAAGAAAGAAAGAAAGAAACAAACAAACAAACATTGAATAGTTCAAAGGCCAAATGATCATTTTAGAAATAAATTAATAACTAATCTTTTAAATACTGTTTGTATAATGTCAGAAGACTTACATCAGATTGTTTCATCAGATATTTAAAAATGATAATTTGACAAAATCAGGTAACAAAACAAACAAAATGCATCTTCATTTACAGTCAGTTCCTCAGTTTAAGTATACCTAAAATTATGTTTTAGACTCAATAAAAATAAAAAGTCTGTTAGATAGCTATCAGATTCTGTGTCGTTCCATGTGCTCCATGTTTGTATCACATGATCCCTTTTTTCTGTTTCCCCGCATTTATTGATGTTCATAAGTTCCACCTGTGTCTCACCCCTGTTTGTAATTAGTTTCATCCTGTCATGTGTATTTATATCCCTGTATTTAGTTAGTCCATGATATGGGATTGTACTGTTTACACCTCATGTCATTCCTGGCGATCCTGTGTTTTCAGGGTCTTTTAAGTGAGTGTCTGTAAATAAATTTTCATGTTTGATAACTCCTATGATTCTGTGCCTTTGTGAGAGAGCCAGTCATGACAATACTGGACTATAAAACAAAACAGTTTGCAGCACTTGTTTTCCCCCATTTTTCTTTTTATAGTCTTTTTTTGCCCCAGTGTTTTCTTTTTCTCTCCCGTGTCTTCCAATGGACCACCACCCAGAGTTTCTTCTCCTCCTGC
This sequence comes from Danio rerio, assembly GCF_052040795.2. Taxonomy (NCBI): domain Eukaryota; kingdom Metazoa; phylum Chordata; class Actinopteri; order Cypriniformes; family Danionidae; genus Danio; species Danio rerio. The sequence continues at coordinate 27,547,093 of NC_141038.1, forward strand.
TGGAGCAGGGGGAACAAAGCCTCAAGGACCATACCAGTCAGTATCTTGCTTTAGCAAATAACACCACCAGTTGTCCAGACAAAGTTCTTTGTGACTTCTACAACACCAGCTTGAACTCCACCTGCAGAACCCTGTGATCAGAAGATGGTCCTCGGGGCGATTTTGCCACATATGTAAAGTGGACATTGGCGAGGAATGGATCTCCATTCACCCTCTGTGAGCGGGTAGATCTCGCCAGTGCCACTCCTAACCCAGTGACCAGCCCAACTCCCATCTGCAGGGAGCGTGTGCCAGAGTCCACCGCAGACGGAGAGCCACCTGCAGAATGTGAGCCATCGCCATCACGAGCGACAGAGTGGAAATACACCAGCTAGGAGGAGCTTAGCGAATCGTCTAACCAGGTGCATGAGCCAGCAACATCGGCGAATGTGGGAGTCCTGGTGGACATCAAGTGGCCGAGCGAGAGTCCCGCCCACCTACCCACCGCAGAATGTGAGCTGACATTGGACCAGAATGTGCTGCTCATCGACTTCACGCCAAAGTCCTGCACCTTCCACTGTTTCCAAACAGCAAATGTTTAATTACAAATTCTAATGAGCTGTTTCCAGACAGCCTCCCCAGCCCCGTTGATCCCCAAGGACGATAGCTCCAGGGTCATGAGCAGCATCCCACCCAACCCACTCTCTTCACCTTCGCTGATGTCATCGGCTACAAACATACAGCCAATTCCAGCACTGCTGCAGTCAGCCAGTGCCCCAGCTCACCCTCCAGCTCCAAGAGAAGAGGTCTCACTGAGGTTTTGCCTACCTGCATCGTCAACCTAAGGTTGACGCCCAACGTCATCTCCTCCGCCCTCTGAGCTACGGACTTCACCTTAGCCCTCTGACCCTACGGCTCTACGTTGGCTCTCTCCTCCCTCGTGTTCTCCATGGGCCGTCAGCTCACCAGCTCCACCAGGCTTCTCTATCTCTGCCTCTGCCTCTGCCATCACCCTGCCTCTGCCTCTAGACTCCACTCCTCCTGCTGCGCCTAATCCCTCCGTCCTGCCAGCTACGTTGAGCTCCTCCTACCCTTCAGCTACGCCTTGGTCCTCTGTCACTCTGGCTCTGCCACTGGCTTCCGGACCTGTGTCGTCATTTCGGTCGGATGAGCCATCCGCTCCACCTCGGCCCCCTGAGACCTCAACTTCACCTTCGCTCTACGGGTCTCCGTCTCCTCCTTGGGCTCCACCTCCAGCTGAAGCATCTCCCGTGGTCGGCCCCCTTGAGTCAGCGACCACTCCTTCATGGCTCCTCCCTCCGTAGACTCCACCATGGGCCGTCCTCCTGACTGTGTCCTGGGTCCTATGCCTCCTGATCCAGCTCCCTTCCTGACTCCTCCCTCCTATGATGTCTCCCTAGCAATTTCCCCCTTTCCACGTCGTCCTCCAACTCGTCTCCTGGGTCCTCCTTTCCTAATACTCTTCCCTGACTGCCCCCTCTCACCCTCCTGTGTATTCTTTTTAGAAGGCACGAGGATGCGCCTTTTAATAGGGGGTCTAATGTCAGTTTCTGTGTTGTTCTATGTGCTCCGTGTTTGTATCACATGATCCCTTTGCTCTGTTTCCCGCCGTTTATTGATGTTCATTTGTTCCACCTGTGTCTCACCCCTGTTTGTTATTAGTTCCATCATGTCATGTGTATTTTATATCTTTGTGTTTAGTTAGTCCATGGTCCTGTATTGTACTGTCTACACCTAATGTTGTTTCTGAGTCTCCTTTGTTTTTAGAGTTCTTTAAGGAAGTGTTTGTAAATATATTTGCTTGTTTGATACACAGGAGTTATCAAACACGTAAATGTATTTACAAACACTTTGTGAGAAAGCCAGTGGTGAAAATAGCAATAGTGTGCTGAATGATTATTATTCATTAAAAAGAACCAGTTTACAAGTTGTGCATTGATTAGACTGTATAGTTTATTGAATGTTTTTGATTCACTAAAAAGAACCACTTCACAAGAATCAGTCTTTTGGGAAATATACAGTACTTCATTGGTTTGCTGATTGTCTTTGATTCACTAAAACATGCTAGGTTAATTACTAATCAATCAGACTGCATCAGTTTTTTTTTTTTTTTATAATTCATAAAAAACTATATCCATTAGTCTTTCAGAAATTACAATAATTTGCTTAAAAAAGAATCAGACAGATCATTTATCAGTTAAACTACATAGTACACTAAAAAGAAGTGAATTAAGTCATTCGATTCATTTAAAGAACCTAAAGAACAGATAAATTTGCAATGATTCATAATGACTCATAAGGAAATCAAAATGCACTAATTTGTTAAATGTGTTTGATTTACTAAAATTAGCCAATTATAAGTTATTTGTTCAGGAAATTAGATTGGACATGTTTTTCCTAAAATGGTCAATGATTTTATTAAAGAACTAATTTAGAAAAACACTTCAAAATGGGAACTAGAGTTCAGTGCCTTGCTGAATGTTTTTGATTCACTGAAGGACTGATTCATAAATGTCATTCAGTCAGAAATCAGACACCACTCACTGATTTTTTTTTTAATTATTATTATTCACTAAAGAACAAATTAATAAAAGCCATTCATTTGGCATTCCTCAGTCTGAACCAATTTTCTGGATGTCTCACTAAAGAACCTTTATTTATAAGAATCATTTGATCAAGACTCAAAGTACATTACACTCTAAGAAGAAAATGTTCACTATATAGAGTCAATTTTATGAACGCTTTTGATTAACTAAACAGAACCCTTTCATAATAGTGGTACTGTATTTGTGAATCAAACAGCTCTGACATAGATTCAGTACGAGTGTTGCATCAGCGTTGAACAAAAACCTTTTCAGAGTGTTTTGGCACAAAATTCCACCCAAATCAGTAGTAAAATAAACAGAAAAATCAGTTGGTTCCAGTATTTAAATTTATTAGTTTATTTTAATTAGCTTTATTCTAGTGCATATCAGCTGTTAAACATTCCTTGCCAATGAACATCAAAATCAAAACACAATCTACTTTTTTCTTTGTATTGTACCAAACATAAACACCACAATTTAATAACCAGGACCAATCACTCCCTTCCCAAGTGCCTCAGCCAAGAATCTGTGCGATCCATCACCTCAAAGCATCAGCAGCCTGTTTTCTTTGGATTCTTTCAACACTTGCTACTTTTTAAACTCTGTATTCATGTCTTCAGCCAGCATGATGACAAAACTCCAACACCAAAAACAAGAAGTAAAGCATTGCAAACAAATGAGTCTGTGCTTTGTATTACTGAAAATAAGAAATATTATATTTTTTCCGGTTCGTTCTATTTCCCTGCAGAGCTGCTAGTGAATCCCCGCAGAGAAAGTAAAGACAATTCCGTTACATAAATGAAAAGAGTATGATTGCATTTAGGCAATATCAACATGCAGCAGGGAAAATGTAGTTATGGTTTTCCTGGCTGAAGTATTAACCATTACTTCTTACAATTTAGGAAACAGCTTGGCTTTGTAAACAAGCATATACTACACTACTTATCACAAATATCACACAGCTCCTGTGATGAAATCAAATTGCAATCTTGTGTTCTCCAGTCAGGCTACACAAACTTAACCTCCCAAATTATCCAATAACTTCAACACGTTGCTTTAATAGCGATAAACGCCTGCTGAAATCTCTTTCTCTTTCAGACATTATTCAAACAGCCATCTGAAACTCTTCATGATGAATGATTCCTCTGGCAGAGCACTCCAAACTGGCCATTTGAATGTTATTATAGCCTTAGCGTGTCCCAAACGCTAGTCATTTTTCAGCTTGTGATGGCACAGAGAGCCAATAGAGAGAACGCTGTGTCTGCAACAGCAGGCAGCACCATATCTAGAGTCAACATCGAGGCTATGTTCTCAAGCCCGGAGCATTCACACAACAGGGTTTAATGTTGAAACAAATCTAAACGACGAATGTCATGTAAACATAGCAGTAATTGTGTGTGAGATTTCTCTCTCTCTCTCTCTCTCTTTCTCTCTCTCTCTCTCTCTCTCTCTCTCTCTCTCTCGGTGTAAGAGTTTTATGAGATCTATTATTAGGATAAATTCAGCTGTGGCTTGTAAAACGTTGTGATGCAAGGTTTTGTAATGGGAATGGTGAAAGTCCAGCTCTGTGTGGTTATATAATGGAAAAAAGGACACAAAACAAGCAAATATTGTCTGATTGTGGGATTTGTGCAGTCGTGCAAAGATATCAGTTATATTGCATACTGCTCAATTCAGACAGGTGGACTGGTGGTTTTAGGGCGTGCAGTTACTTTGGAGGGAAATGCAACGCTATAGGGAGGTTTTGACTGCATTACAGTTCCATCAACAAATGATTTCAGACAGTCATTAAAACTCACAACACCCAAAGAACCAAAACTCACAAAAATAACACATTGACCGAGCAAATGCTGTAAATATATTAAACAGCAGGATAAAAATAATATTTCGATGATTTTCCTACTTAATTTTACAAAATAACAAATGACTGAATAAATGTTATAAACGATGATAGATATTAGTAACTAAAGTGTATATTTTTATCACAATGACAGCTTTTGTACCTTTTTTTCAGAAAGTGTATATTCCAGGTCTTTTCAAAATATATTGTAGTTCTGTGTGATAAACAGACCTTATTAAGTTAAGTCATTTTTCCACTATAAACAGATTTCAAATCAGATATGACACCTTTGGCACAGATCGACCATTCTGACATTTGACTAGAATTCACTAGAGAAATACTGACATTATAATTTATTGATTTCCAGCCTACAAAATACAATGAAAACAAAGTTTTGTTTTTTTTATTCTTATTGTAAAGTAGATATTAAAGATACTTAAAATGTAAAACAAATGCATTCATTCATTTTCTTGTCGGCTTAGTCCCTTTATTAATCCGGGGTCACCACAGCGGAATGAACCGCCAACTTATCCAGCAAGTTTTTAAGCAGTGAATGCCCTTCCAGCCGCAACCCATCTCTGGGAAACATCCATACACACATTCACACAAATACTCATACACTACGGACAATTTTGCCTACCCAATTCACAAGTACCACATGTCTTTGGACTGTGGGGGAAACCGGAGCACCCGGAGGAAAAGCACACGAATGCAGGGAGAACATGCAAACTCAACACAGAAACGCTAACTGAGCCATGGCTCGAACCAGCGACCCAGCGACCTTTTTGCTGTGAGGCGACACCTACTGCACCACTGCTTCGCCCCTTGATACATTTTACATTCAAATTGTTTTAAACTAATTAATTCTGTTAACTCATTCGGACAATCTAAATAAACAATGATACAGTCTCAGAAAACATATACAGTGGCCCTTTGTTATTTGCTAGAGTTAAGTTTTAAAAATAACCTGGTAAAATCCACAAAGTAATCAGCTTTATTTTCTATAATTATTATAGATGCTTTAAGGCTGTAAAACCCATCACTACACACTTTATACACTTTTCTCAGACACGCATTAACATTTTCACACTTTTTTCATTTGTTTAAACACTCTCACTTTCTAAGTTCAAACCTTCATAAACAAGTAAGTCCAGTATTAAAGAATGAAACCAAAGATCAAAACCTGTTGTCAGGCGCAAACAACATCGCTGTCAGCAAAAGGTTCATTAAGGTTTTTAGCTTTTGTGTGGTTAATGTTGGCATCCAGCTTAATGTTCTTTTTCCTAAAGACACTGATCCACAAAACTAAAGCAGACTCCATCCTTGCGCACATGACAGTTAGAAGTAACACACCAGAAGTGCACATTCACATGTTTTTTAAAAATGAAACTATTTAGATGGCACTTTGTGGCGCGGCAGAAATATGAACATTGTCCCGAGTAATAGCTGGGCATAGACAGCTGCTGACTTGCGCCGCCAGTGTGTGTACCCTGATATAAACCTATGTTAAAATTCTAAAATGCATGGCGTTGCCTGGCATGGCACATCTGGTGTGTCACTCTCTTTATGATTGTTTTGCTGCGGACAGTTACAACCTTTTTGTTGGAACTCCCATGGCTAGTGATTGAAGATTTATGTTAATTTGGCAAGCTGAACTCATTCTGTACTGTACAGGAGACATGGAGGAGACTGATTGACAATGGTCTACAGCCAATCAGCTCGCAGTAGAAAATCAAGCCACGCCCACTGTTTTCTCATTTAATTTTACGTTTCTCTAGAAACTGCATCACAATACAAGAAAAAAAACGTTAGCAGCTTCCAGTTCATGGGGACTTTCAGCCTAATCTCACGAGGAAACGTCAGTATTTTATAGGGATGCAACAATACAGTTAGCCCACGGTTCAATACATGCCTCGTTTTTTTTAACGGTTTTAAGTTCAGTTCGGTTCTAATGGCTTGACACGTGTTTTTTTATTTTTTTATTTATTATTATATAGGCATTAGAAACAGTAAGTAATAAACAGTAATAAAAAACATTTATTGCAATACTCCTTTATTTTACTTTAAAGCCAAGAAAAGTACACAAGTTCCTAGTGTATTGTATAAAATAAAATTAACACTGAAATCTCACAGCTGCTGGCAGCCTATGTACAAACTGGGGAACACATAAATTCCTACATTTTTGAAAACAAACACACATGTGGAGTTAATAAAGATAAACTGGCCATTTCAAATAAACATATTTGCACTTAAGTAAACATAAATAAACCATCCTAATAATCTCGGTGCTGAAAAATGTGGGAGATAGTAGTCTGAACACGGATCGAGTGCTTTTATAAGATGACAAAAGCCTGCATCTCCAATCACCAAAAACGGCTGCAAAACTTTAGCAATAAACATCCGCACTGCCTTTGTTATTTTTATGTGTCTCTCGGAACCAGTTGGGTATGTTTGCTTGAAAGATTTGGCGAGGGATTGTTGCTATTTGTAGGACTTTATTACCTTCTCTGCTTTCCTGCCTTCAGAACGGTGCAATATTATATTGAGAGCTGTGGCATTCCTAGTATTTTACATTTTGTCAGTTTAGTGACTAATTTGTAAAAATTTGTAAGTTCAGTTGTATGAAAATGTACGATTTTTAAAAGGAGGCGTGGCACCCAACCCAACCCCTAACCCCAACTGTCATTGGGTGATGAGCAAATCGTATTAAATTGTACAAATTAGATTGTACGAATTCATACGAATTAGCCACTAAATCAAAAAGTTATGAATTGCGGTGAGATTGCGTTGAGACTTTAAATGTATGTACATACTGTTTTTACACACATAAACACATCAAAAACCCCAATACATTATATCATCAAAGCTCAAATACTGTAAAAAGGAGACCATTTTCCAACCAGTCAACCAGCAATCACTGTAAAAAAAAATAAATAAATAAATAAAAAAATCTAACATCTCAACACACTTCAAGGACAAGATCACGGCAAGCTCAGCCAAGTTCTTATTCAGTGGTGACATATTGAGTTCCTCATAAACGTGCAGGCTGCATTTTGACAAACTATGTAGTGCTGAGCTCTTCGCCTTCAAGAGCTAATTCTCTGTGTCCTTGAAGCAGGACTTCTCAGAATCAGAGGAGTAGTGAGTAATCATCATTATACAGCCTATATATGCAGAGAGTGAACAGTGTTCTCTTATTTCACTACCTGTCCTGGATCTCCCTCCCCCTCATCCCTTGTTCACTCTCTCTCTCTCTCTCTCTCTCTCTCTCTCTCAGCATGGTGTACTGTTGCACGTTACCATTGGCAACGCAGCGCTTGTGTTCTGCTCTCCATTCAGCCGGCATTCACTCGCCCTGGAGGGCAGATGCTCTCTGCTTGTCCTCCTGTCATCCACACCAAAAAGATCCATGCGGACAGTTCAGTCAAGCCCCCATTTAAAGCCAGACACTGCAGGCTAAAACACAGAATTTTCATACATCTGTCAGCGTTGAGATTTTGGGCTCATTTAGTGATTTGTCAGAATGTAAAAAAAAGTGAACTTTAGTGTTTCTTTTGTTGCACTTTACTAAATCGGTTTGTGTTGGAATTTCAATTAAAATATCTATTTTTTAAAGGCCATGTTCTCAATGTACTGAGAATATTTACTCATAAAAGAATACTTCCTATGTACAGAAATAAATTTTCAGCTAAGATTATAAACACTGTGTACTGAAAATATAAATGACCTCATGTTTAAATATAATTATTTTTCAAATATTTCTCTAGTGTTGCTTATGGAAAAAAACATTTTAAAGAACTAATTTATAATAATTAGTTTACTTTTTTTGTTCATGATGACCGTACACAATATATATATATATACAGTTGAAGTCAGAATTATTAGCCCCCTTTTGATTTTGATTTTGATTTTTAAATATTTCGCCAAATTTATTTTAAACGAGCAATGAAATTTTCACGGTATGTCTGATAATATTTTTTCTTCTAGAGAATGTCTTATTTGTTTTATTTCGGCTATAATAAAAGCAGTTATTGATTTTTTAAAAAACATTTTTGGGACAAAAATTATTAGCATTAGCCCCTATTATTAGCATTTTTTTTCAATAATTTACTAAGCAAACCATCGTTATACAATAACTTGCCTAATTACCCTGACCTGCCTAGTTAACTTAAATAACATAGTTAAGTCTTTAAATGTCACTTTAAGCTGTATAGAAGTGTCTTAAAAAATATCAAGTAAAATATTATTTACTGTTATCATGGCAAAGATAAAATAAATTTGTTATTAGAGATGAGTAATTAAAACTATTATGCTTAGAAATGTGCTGAAACAATCTTCCCTCCATTAAACAGAAATTTGGGAAAAAAAATAAACAGGGGCACTAATAATTCAGGGGGGGGGGTAATAATTCTGACTTCAACTATATATATATATATATATATATATATATATATATATATATATATATATATATATATATATATATATATTTCCCAAATGATGTTAAACATAGCGAGGGAATTTTCACAGTATGTCTTATAATACTTTTTCTTTTGGGGAAAGTCTTATTTGTTTTAATTTGGCCAGGATAAAAGCATTATTTAATAATAAAGAAAAACATGTTAAGGTCAAAATTATTAGCCCCTTTAGGCTATATATTTTCTATAGTCTACTGAACAAACCATCATTATACAATAACTTGCCTAATTACCATAACCTGCCTAGTTAACCTAATTAACCCATTTAAGCCTTTAAATGTCACTTTAAGCTGTATAGAAGTGTCTTGAAAAATATCTAGTCAAATATTATTTACTGTCATCGTGGCAAAGATAAAATAAATAAGTTATAAGAAATGAGTTATTAAAACTATTATGCTTAGAAAAGTCTTGAAAAAAAAATCTTCTCTCTGTTAAACAGAAATTGGGGGAAAAATAACAGGGGCTGCTGATTCAGGGGTCTAATGATTCTGACGTCAACTGTGTGTTTGTGTGTTTATATATATATATATATATATATATATATATATATATATATATATATATATATATATATATATACAATTCATTTATTTTTCTTTGGCTTAGCCCCTTTATTTATCAGGAGTCGCCACAGCAAAATTAACGACAAATTATCCAGTATATGTTTTACACAGCGGATACCCTTTTAGCTGCAACCCATTACCAGGAAACATCCATAAACACTCATTCACACACATACACTACGGACAGTTTAGTTTATTAGAGGAAACCTGAGCAGCTGGAAGAAATGCAAGCGAACATGGGGAGAATGTGCAAACCCCACAAAGAAATGCCTGCTGACCTAGCCAACGACCTTTTTGCTGTGAGATGACAGTGCTAATCAGTGAGCCACCGTGTCGCACACATAAATATATATATATATATATATATATATATATATATATATATATATATATATATATATATATGCAAAAATAATTAAATATTCTATTACTTTTGTATATAAACTGTACATAGGCCAGATTTTATGGTTTTATTCATAACTCTATTTTGAAAGATTTTACGTGGGGACTTCATATAATTTATATAGTTTACATTATATGGCTGATTATATACTAGTATAATCTGTTACTATAATCCTATAAAATAGTTTCCCTTTGCTGTTTAAAATATGTTTAGAATTTAGGATTCAGATTCACACATCCACCTTTCTAAAAACATCTAGTCTGACCTCATTCAATGTTTAGATTTTTATTTATTTATTTGTATAATGTTTAAATTGATTATTATATTACATTTTAAAAAACATTTCATAAGAAACAATGTATATAATCAGCTTGGGAAGCATGCTCAATGGTTGTAACTGCTAGATATTGTTTACCTATTCACCTGCAGTATCTTGCTTAACCTTCAAAGTGCCTGAGATGACTGCAGAAAAGAAAAGCATGACTAAAGACATCTTAAGATTCTATCGCTATTCTTTTTTTTTTTTTTGCCAGGAATATAATTGCTTCACTATATGAACCTCAAAATGCACTGCAAAGACATCAGACCAGTGCTGCGAGTGGGGGGTTGAGGACATTTCTCTAATTGAGCAGACTGGTTGTCATGGCAACATATTGAACCGCTGCATAGTGTAATGGGAGAACACCTTAGTGCTGCTCGGCTTCACCTCGCTAAAGTGACATCCCAGCATCTCCACATCAACTCAGCACAGCACATCTAGCAGAAATCTACACAAAACACATCACAGTGCTTTAGTCTTGGTGGATTAGTGCACTCTAAAATGTTGTTGCAAATGAGGCCTATAACGTTTTCATTGAATAATAAAAAAAAATTTATTTTACCTTTTTATTCTAACAGGGATTTGTGAAAACAGAATTTGTGAAAAAAAAAAGTTGTTAAATTAAATCAATTGGTTGTATGACTATGATTGGTTATATGGTTATATAGATAAGCAATATTACACAAGTAGTAGTGCGATGTGACTGTACATCGGCACTGGCGGGAGTTGTGTGTTGGTGCCTTAGTGTCACACCAGTGACAATATATAGCCACATCGCATTGCTAAGATTGTGATATTGCATTTATACAACAGTTCGATGGCATAACCGTGTATATAAAAAAAGAAAATCAAACACGGAGAGTGCCAAAACTCTTTTATAACAGGAACTACTTTCTTCTGCCATTCATTCACATCTGCAGCTGACATCACAACAGCACAAACCATTTCTATTTCACACACTTCACTGTAGAGCTAGTATTTGAATGATTCTCTAGCATAATGTCTAAAATATTGACAAAACGGGTGATTTTGAAAGAACTTGCTAAACGGCTCAGAAAGTGAGCGGGATATTTATATTTGTTTTTTTGCTATAAATGCTCGTGTTGTTTAAAGGTACAGTTTATATATCTGACTGTTTTTATTTAAGGCCAAAATTGTATTACAAATAATATAGAAATATATTTATACATTTTGATACAATAACTGCTGTGCTGTGAAAAAAATAAATAAAACTGTTTATGGAAAGCACCGTCAATGCACCGTGATGCATCGAGATATTGAATTGAACCGAATTGATGGCATGATAATCATAACCGAACTGTGAGACCAGTGTAGGTTCACACCTCTAGTTGTAGTGCTGCATTTATACCATAGTAATATTGTCATCTTTCAATTGCTACAGAGAAATACTGGAAGATATATCTGTACATTAATGGCATTTCATGTTGTTCAGCTTTATAATCTTAAAATGTGAGCAAAATCACCCGTTTTGTCAATATTTTAGACATTATGCTAGAGAATTATTCAAATACTAGCTCTAAAGTGAACATTAACTAATGAACCTTATTGTAAAGTGTGACCGCTAAAAGTAGTCCCGCCAGGCCCAGAGATCTTCTGAATGGATTGAAAAATGGAAAATCTCGACTGTTTTACTTTAGGGGAGTTGTAAAATGAGCCTATTTGCCAAAAAAGGGGAAGATTTACTTACTTTTTGACATATTTGATCAAGTCTTAGAAGGACATAACATGATTACAGAATTTTTATTTCGAGGTGAACAAACGCTTTAAAACTCTTACCCGTTAATTTAAACCTAACACAAGATGAGTGAAACATTAAAGAGCAATATTTTGAACTTTGAGGGACAAGGTAACAAAAACCTCAACGCATGTTTAAACCAGACATTACTGTGTGTTTACCTTTTCTCAGGTCGGGCAGGAGTATCTGACAGTTATTAATTTAAGCGCTTGGCAGAACCGGTATGCTGGTATGATTAACCAATGTAACCACTCTGTTTATTCTGTACACACACCTTGTCTGTCTCAAAAAGGTCAAACACAGTTACACACAAGCAATATGTTTCTATAGAGTAAACCATACATATGTTTCTGAAAAAACTAAACAAAACATCCATGCAATTAAAGTAAAAGCTGTCCCACCTTAAACAGTTTATACACAAAACAATGTTTTGTGTTTATATAAAAATGCAATAAAATTATTATATTTAAGTTAATGGTTTATATTTATACACACAACACAAACAACAAAATATGATATTATAGTACATTTAAACAAATATATGATTTTATGTATCATTTTAGTTAAACAAACGTAGGTTGACAAAACTTAGCAGCTTTAAAATGTATAGTCATGTTTTGCATTTACATTTATATAAACTAAAGCAAAAAAACATTCAATTTGTGTATGAATTGGTACAAAAAAAACTTAGAAATCACTATAAAATTTCACAAAGAAATGAACAAAGGTAAACAGAATGGAAAAGGTCAGTAATAAAAAAAGTCAAAGCACAATATTTATTTAAATATTTCTATAATATAATAACATACCTGTATACATTTGAAATATTTGATTATTTTAGGGGGTTTCACCTTTATTGTTGTAGGACAGTGGACATTACCGTAAGGAAAGTAAGCGGCCCAGAGAAAGTTTAACTCGGGTCACCGTGAAGCCTGTAATACTATGTGTTGATGTAGTGCTAGGTCAAAGAGAAAGGCACTGACAAATAATTACATTTTTAAGATAGAAAGACTGAAATGTATTTTCTTACATTGCTCTGAAAATGTTTTATCTACACACATAATAATGTAAATACTGTGCATTAAGAAATAAAGTATTTTCAGAATGTAACGTATTGTAGTGTGTAGTGCATTTATTGTGTATGGCCATAAACCCTAAGTGCTTCACCCCACCACCAGTGTGCAGCATCCACTTGGATGATGCGACGGCAGCCACAGGACAATGGCGCCAGTACACTCACCACACACCAGCTATTGGTGTGATAGAGCCAATTTGGTTAATGCAAATGATTATGAGGCTATGATTGGTAAGGGCTAATAGAGGGCATTTGGCCTGGACACCAGGGTTACACCCCTACTCTTTACGAGAAGTGCCATGGGATTTTTAATGACCACAGAGAGTCAGGACCTCGGTTTAACGTCTCATCCAAAAGACAGCGCTCACTGACAGTATAATGTCCCCTTCACTTTACTGGAGCATTAGGACAGACCGCAGCTTGAGTGCCCCCTGCTGGCCTCACTAACACTACTTCCAACAGCAGCCTAGTTTTTCCCATGTCTCTCATCCAGGTATTGTCAAGGCTTAGCCCTGCTTAGCTTCAACCTGTCTGAAAGATGACATGGTTTATCCAATGCTATCACAAAGCAATTCATAACTTTTTTATTTAGAGGATAATTTGTATGAATTTGTATGATACTTACTTGTACAATTTAGTAAAATGTTCTCATCCTCCAATGACGTTAAGGGATGGGGTTTGGTGCCATGCCTCCTTTTTAAAATCGCATATTTTTCATACGACTGAACTCAAACAAATTTGTACGAATTAGCCACTAAACTGAAAAAACGTAAAATAGTTATGTTTTCTCATGAGATATGGCTGGGTATATCAGCATTTTTATAAGCCTAAAGGGTTAATTTCCTGAAATCAGTTAACTTCATCCTGGCAACTTGCTACTAAACTTAAAAATTAAACACAAAACATTGTTCTGAGCCATAATAGTTTTTAAATTCTTTAAATAAATTGTAAAGCTAACAGAAACAAAAAAGGCTGAATAGAGCTGATGGAGCATCCATTAACTAGTTTATTATTCAGTCATAAGACGGCAACAAAAAGTCAAAAACAGCTGGGTGACAGACAAGCATATAAATATGGATGAAAACACATTCGCTGACAGTAAAGATGATTCAAAGACACCAGATAAGCATGTTATTAGTTTCAGTGGTTGTTATCTAGGAATAACATGTTTTGGAATATCACAAATGAACAATCAGAATCAGGTATTCCAGATAATTTAGATCATTGCACACCTTTTATCCAATGAGAATTTCAACAGAATGACATATTGTAAAATATTAGACTGATATTAGTCATATAAAAATGTTGTAGGCCTCAAATGTGTAGATCTTGAAGTATAAACCAAACAATTGCAGACTGCGATGCATACACTCATATTTTGTTCAAAAAAGAGCTCCAGCTAACATGTAGCAATAAGCACAACACACCCAAACAGTTAGTTTCAAAACACATTAAATCATACATTAAATAAGAGTGGACACAAAATCCACTCTCGTCAGGAGATTTCACATTGTTTTTAAAGGACTGGAGAACAAGACCTTCAGATGATACAAACAGCAAAAAGGTAAACAAAGTAATTTGGAGCACAATGGGTGAGGTTGTTCCTCAACTTGAGTTCTATTGGCCCACTTCAAAGGCAGAGACTGATAGTGTTTGTATTTGAGCCTGAATCCTCCAGAATTGCCCCATAAGGAGGCTGTGATCCATATCATTGCATCCTTTGGCTGCAGATCACAGCCGGCGCTGGGGGAAGGAGACCCGAGTCCATTAGTAAGTCCTGCATGTAGTCAATGTACTGAATAAGCCATTTTCACAGATTCTGCACTGAACTTACAGGCAATCAGGGTTTCAAAGAACAGATGCCTGGGGGTAATCGTTTCCTCAAATGTACACGTGTACCTTGTGTGATATTGTTATTAGAAATATTCAGATCACCCCTTCGGGCTGATTACAAAAAAAAAGTAAATTACAAATCAGTATTGCGCTAAATTTTCACAAATCTATACATGGAATGACACTCAAAGGGGCTTTTAACAGTGTGGTATTTGTTTTTCAAAATACTGCTTTTATTCCTAGGTAAACTCGCAGTTTAGCAACAGTGTTAATGCTGCAGTGTTAGGTTTTAAGCATCCTCAAATGAAAGTAGTACCACCCTTTGGTAATAAGACTTTTGTCGGTCCAGTCACAAGTGGATGACCCTAAATGCAGCTGTAAATGGGTTGAGCAGTGTAGGCAAGTCCTAGGCCTAATCCCAATTCTAATATTTTATCCCTACCCCTTCACTTTTCCCATGACCCTTAAAACAGAGAATGATGGGCAAGGACTTCAAAATTTACCCCTAAGAAATGAGACACCACTTTAACACCTGCACATGTCATCATAACTCAGCGCAAGCTCCTGCTTCATATAAGATCGATAATTGCGACTGCTGTAGTTATTCCAGTTGCGTTATTTTTTGGTATTCATCTTCGGGAAATCACTGAAGGCATATATTGTGTCATCATAATGATATAATGTGGCAATAAGCTAACTGTACTGTGTATTTACAACCTGGCCATATTCATCTATATAAACACACCAAAACAACAATAACATTATAGCAGACACTGTAAAAGGCTCATTCCCAGCCACTAAACTTTTCTGACAGGGTATTCGAGTGTAATCGAGTGTCAGATGTTAAAGTTGTGGATTATAAACAGTGAAATTTAGCAGGGGGTTTTGCATTTTTTTCTTAAAAGCATGATGGTTAAACATGAACGCTGTTATGAATGTATTAAAACATATGGTTGTTTGTTGTAAAAATTCAAAATAATGATAAAAAAAGCTAATTTGTGCATCTCCTTACTTCTGTGTGTAGCCATGCTGCCATTGTGGCTAGTGTATTCATGTTCATATTAAATGTAATTTTCTTACCCCTTGGTTTAGAGTGTGATCCTGAAAAATCTCTGTCTCAGGAGCTATCTAGCCCCTCCCCTCAGCCCTATGCCTTCAAGCTAAAGAGAATTGGGAGACCTCTATCCCTTCATTTGAACGAACAAAATGAGGGGTAGGGGTAAAGGGAAGGGCTAAGGAATAGAATTGGGATAGAGTCTTAGATTTTCTTGTTAAAGGGGGTTACTTGTTGAATTTTTTTTTTTTTTTAATTCTTACTCTATGGATTGAAAATGGTTTGACATTACATCAACTACATTTAGCTGAAATGGTTGCATTGAACAGTTTTTCGCTACCACATTTAAATTATACCAATGATAAAAACTGTGCTAGGATGATGTAACAGAGTAAGCAGACCTTTGTGAAGTGCAGAGAGACGGTATATGCTGCTATTTAATTTTCCATGGCATTAGATTGACAGGACTCTCCATGATTGTTGCTGAATAAAAACTAAAAAAGTATATGTGACCTACAGTCTATAGAAAACCATTTAATTGGTGATATCTAGAATGTTTATTTCAGTTTTTTTTAAATCCTTTTTATTAAAAATTAATTTCACAAGTTCATTCTTGATAGAGTTTTTTTTTTAAACTGGACGGCAATCAGCAGTTACATGAAAGACAATGCCCACTGTGCTGTCAATTACAAGGTGAAATATTTTTTTTGCATAAAAACAGGATCTTAATTACTTAATTACAACTAAATGGTGATTTTCAAAATTAATAAACAAATTATAATGCAGGCACATAGTATACAGATTTTCAACAATTCGTAACTTTTTGATTCAGAGGCTAATTCATATGAATTCATATGATCTCATTTCTACAATTTAGTATGATGTGCTTATCCCCAAATGACGGTTGGGTTTAGGGGCGGAGTTGGGTGCCACGGCTCCTTTTTAAAATGTCAAATTTTTGTACGTCTGAACCGAACAAGTTGTATGACTTATCAACTAACATGACATAATGTAAAATAATTACATTTCCTCGTGAGATGAGGCTTCGCCCTAAAATAGTGGAAAATTTATGTTAATTATTAAGCTATTTTAATTGGCCATTGGGTTAATTTTAGGATAGTTTTGTTTAATGATTGTAGTTTCATTGTAAGTGCATTTAAACAGCCTGAAAAAAGAGAGAAAAACCGCCTACAGTGATCTCCACCTATTGACCTCGGTCATAAACATGGGAGACGTGTTGTTGAAGCACTCGCCAGAAATTAAAGCAGCTCTTTCTTTTGTCCTGTTTATTCATTATGTTCTGCAGAGGGGAATCCTCCACTGTGAGTGTGACTCTTCTTTTTTGAGTAGAATAATTGTGTCGCAGTGTTTCACAGCTCTCAGCAGTGACTGACAAAGAGAAACGCCACACGACACTTTCATCTTCACACTTCTCTCACAGCTGCTGCACCTTTGAACTCACAAGATGTATTTCTGTAAACTGTGATTACTTTGCCTATAGCTTAATTAGATTGCTTCTAGTACAGAGAATACCCCATGTTGATGTTCCAAGACTTTAGACTTTATACTGTATAGAGATTTTAAATTTGCAATATAAATCGGAAATGTACTTAAACTGAAAGCCGATGCAATAAACTGCACAATATCATTATGTTTTCGTCATTACTGTCAGCTAGCTGTATAGGCTTCAGTCTTGTGAAAATTGTCTAATTAATGATAGCCAATTATGTCACAGTACATTTCATACAACAAAAGTACTATGCAGGGACATGTATTGGCTTGCAAATAAAGGTGGTACAAACATAGCGAGGCAGGTTAGGATAATTAAGCAAATTATTTTATAATGATGGTTTTTTCTGTAGACTATTGAAAAAAATATAGCTTAAAGTAATTGTCATGATCACCAGCAATCTAAAACACAATAGATCACTGGAAAACACTCACAAGTGTTAACGGACTACAAATCCACCATTTGATGGACTACAACTCTATACATGCACTCCACTCACACACACATGTTCCAGATCCTGACTGATTACACTCTCAAAGCTGAAGCTGCTCACAGACTGATTACTTGGACAATAAGAACACCTCTTAGGGTGCTTTCACACCTTTGAATCGATTCAGTTGTTCCGAAACAGGGATTAAAATTGTTAAATATTTGCTCTTTGCTCTTGGTGTGGTTCGCTTTCAAACTGCAAAGTTTCTAAACTGACCAAAAGAGCTAAAACAAGTCATGTCTGAGTAAACTCTCCTCACATTGGTCAGAGTGTCAGGGTTTATTTTTATTTTAAGTCCCGCTCAGCTGTCAGGGGAGGTGGTGGTTTGATGGTGTTTGACAAGGTGCGCGTGACGTGTCTGAAGAGCGAGAAGAGATGAAGTGGGGAGGGGTGAGAAGGGTGCACGACATATGTGAGGACCGGGAGGGAGGCGCGAGATTACCGGGAGATTATCTCTCGTTTGAGGGCATTCGGGAGACTCCCGAAACTTCCTGCCCTACTCATAATTCTCTCTCCATATAGTCGTATGCCTATTACATATCCATAAAACACTGTGATATAACCGCGCTCGGATCATATCGATTTCTCACTGCAATCGATCTGCTCCAGTGTTCGTTTTAATCGAGCCGAGACCACCTCAGATCTCGGATCAATTGATTTGGCGCGGATCCTAGTGCGATTGCTGGTTCTAAATGAACCGCGCTAACTGGGCAAACGAGACAGGTTCCGAAACAAAAGTGTAGGTGTGAAAGCACCCTTAAACACACAGTTGTTGCTGAGTCTTGTCTATTGTTTTAGTGAGACTACAAAACAATTTCTTTGTCTTGCTTTACCGTGTTTTTTGATCCTTGCCTTGTTTACTTGTTTAATCCTGTTTGCTGCCTGCTTCTGACCATCTGCCTGCCTGTTGACTATGATTCTGGTTTGCCTGTATACATCTGTTTGCCCGTGTTGACCATTGCTGGCCTGACCTCGCTAATAAAACTGCATGTGGATCCGCACCTCTGTTGTCAGTGTCACTACCCTGGTTACTAATAAAGCTTAATAATTTTGACCTTAAAATGTTTTTTAAAAAATAATAAAAACTGCTTTTATTTTAGCCGAAATAAAACAAATAAGACTTTTTCCAGAAAAAAAAATAATTATCCGACATACTGTGAAAATGTCCTTGCTCTGTTAAACTGTAACCCAGGGTGTTACACTGACAGCAAAGGTGATGGTTCAGGTTTATTCGGTAGTCAGGCAAGCAGTGGTCAATACAAGAGCAAACAGATGTATACAGGCAGTACAGAATCATAAACAAAAGCCAGACAGATGGTCAGGGGCAGGCAGCAAACAGAATTAAACAAATAAACAAGGCAAGTTTCAACAACATGGCAAAGGCAGACAAAGCAAACGCGTTGTAGTGTCACTATATCAGATAACAAGACTCAGCAACAGTGTTTGTGTTTGTGCTCCTTATGTAGTGCATTAATCAGTCCTTGAGCAGCTACAGCTGTGAGAGCTTAATCAGTCTTTATCTGGAACCAGTTGTGTGTGTGTGTTGTATGACTGGGTCTTGTAGTCCAGAAATGGTAGGTTTAGTCCTTAAGCGATCAGCAGCTACTAGATTGCTGATAATCATGGCATAAACTTAATTTGGGAAATATTAAAAATAGAAAAAAAATTTAAATGGGGGGCTAATAATTTTGACTTCAACTGTATATACAGTTTACTTGGAAACACTTTAAAATAATGGTCCATTAGTTATTATTAGTCAATGTATTTATTAACATAAACTGATAATAAGTAATACAATTATTAAGCTATCTTAGCGTTATCTTATCTTGACGTTATTTTATTTAAACATGGAGGAAATGAGACAATCAGACATGGAGGAAAGTTTGTATTTTTGCTATTGAGACTAAATGAGTTTTCTGCTTAACCAAAATATATTTGCCTGTCATTAAGGTGGTATTTACTGTATAAGCTATTACGTAACATGATAATACTAAAGTAATAAAGTATGTACATAAATATATAAATTTATATATAGTAAATGCTGTATTGTTTGGAAGCATACTACATATAATTACTCATTTTAAATAGTCATAGTAACTATATTGTTGCTGTGGTACAACACAATTGTCAATTGTCAATTGTCACAAAGACAATCCGTCTTTCGGATGAGACGTTAAACCGAGGTCCTGACTCTCTGTGGTCATTAAAAATCCCATGGCACTTCTCGTGAAAGAGCAGGGGTGTAACCCCGGTGTCCTGGCCAAAGTCCCTCTATCGGCCCTTACGATCATGGCCTCCCAATCATCCCCTTCCACCGAATTGGCTCTATCACTGTCCCTCCACTCCACCAATAGCTGGTGTGTGGTGAGCGCACTGGCGCCGTTGTCCTGTGGCAGCCGTTGCATCATCCAAGTGGATGCTGCACACTGGTGGTGGTGTGAAGAGACCCCCCCTCATGATTGTGAAGCGCTTTGGGTGTATTGCCATACACAATAAATGCGCTATATAAATACACATTACATTACATTACAATTGTGGTAATAAACAAATTATTAAATATGCTTCAGTTTTCTACACTACACCATCATAATGCACTACAGTTTACACTAGCGTAACAGTATTTATTATAGTGTGTCAGTTACTATGCAGCATTATTCAGTAGCTTTTGTAAAAAAGAGTTGTACACATTTTACACTTTACAATGTGGTTCAAAAGAATGTTTATCAGAACAAAAATTAGTTGAAAGCATACAAAAGCATGGATGTATAGTCTACATCATTATTTATTTATTTTTTTTAAGGGGAAAATTCTAGTTTTTTTTTTTCGCAAGGGTTGCATTTCTTTTTTGTTCTTGTTGAACTTACCATCAAAAAAACACTCACCGCTGCTGTGCATATAAAAGCTAATGATTACAAAACAAGATGGAGATTTCATTGCATCGATTATGGCAGGGTACGTTATTTATATTCTCCTGGATTTTGTATAAATGTTGTGGTGTTTGTATCTGATTTTTATATAACACAACACATTTATACACATAGGCCTGTATATAATCTTTATTGGTGCTGTCAAATGAATGTATTGACATTGTGTAATACATTCTGACAAAAATGTTTACTACATCTGCTTTTCAGACAGTTTTTGGAACTTTCCCCCCTTTATTAGCTAAAACATTTATTAGTCTACAAAATCTGTTTGGCCTTTCTTATTTTGGCCCATTTCAACAATTATATACAACATAACACAGAAATATTTTGATGTTCTGATAGCGATTCCTATGCAGAGGAATAACTTCCTGTCCTCCGTCTGAGTCTTGCGAGTCATCAAACAACTTTTCAACTTTACATTAACATTAACCAATGGAGAATTATTCAAAGGTGGTACCATTTAGTCTCAGCCTGATCTCACGAGAAAACGTAAGTATTTTACGTTTTGCCAGTTTAGTGGCTAATTCGTACGAATTCGTACGAGTTCAGTCGTACGAAATGGTACGATTTTAAAAAGGGGGCGTGGCACCTGACCCCACCCCTAACCCCAACCGTCATTGGGGGATAAGCAAATCGTACTAAATTGTACGAATTAGATCGTACGAATTCATACGAATTAGCCACTAAATGAAAAAGTTACGAATTGCCGTGAGATTGTGTTGTTTAGTCTATACATTTAAATTTATACTGTATAAAATCTTGCGAAAATAATGTCATTTAATTATAAACATTTTTAACCAACAAAGATATAAATACAAACATTTCACTGATGAGTCTGGTCTATCAAGAAAGAATCTGTAATGTAATGAGCTCCATACAGAGCAGCATTTACAGCAGACAAAGAAAGCCCTATTATAAGCGGCACGAGGAAACAGTATTAACCTCCACGATTGCTCACTGTCAGACACTAAGGAAGCTCATCTGCCCATCTCACCCTTCCGTCCGAGACCAGATGCAGCTGCTGATTTAATGGTGTGTCATGAGAGCGTTCATTAATGTCTGTGCAGGATGTGTTTCAATGAGACTTGGCCACTCCACTATCACAGATTAGATATGTGTCACAATGACTTACGACTGTTTGTTTAGCAGCTCATTCTAGTGTCCATTTATCAATCTTCTCTGAGCGACGCACAATATACTGTAGTTGTTTGCGTGACAAAGCTCAGACGAACCCCTAATCCAAACCGCGACCCTCCCCCATTTACCCCCAGGTCTGAACACAAACAGATGGGTCTGATCGCACAGGACATTCAGTCACTTAGGCAACTATATTTCTATCATCATTAGTTGCGCAAACATGGAGATGGAAGTGGTTTTAATATTCAAAAACATGGACACGATACACTGCATGGTCAAAAGTATGTGCACACCCCATTGTAATTAATGGCTGTTCCAGTCATTCCGGTAACAAAAATGTTAATGTTGCACAACACAATGAAGTTCTAGAGTTTGTTGCAATCATTTGTAAAGAGTCTTAACTGTCGAAGTATGACAATAACCTTGTGTTGGTGTTGAAGATATTGACTGGCCTCCAAATAAACCCTGACTTAAACACCACTAGACACCCATGGGATTAAATGAGACTAGACTTGAAAAAAGAAGAATGAACTATAGGTTTGAATAAGACTGGTTTTGAATAACAAACAGTTCCGTTTTTCAACAATTCTCGTCCTTATGTGGATGGATTATTGTTGTGAAATACCACATTCCTGTCTAAAATACTCAACACAACATGTCTCATACATGTTAGGTCAGTAGGTTTGGAGTAGGTGATCTTTTTTGACATTAGGAGCACATTGAGTGTTTACACTATTGAAAGCAATCTAATTAAAAATGTTTCGACTCCCTCCAGTTGTGGTCAAATGTTGAAAAGCTTAAAATGTTTTAGATCCCATTTACGCCTGTAAATGCTGAGCATTTTATATGTGATTTTATTGACAAAACAGATCCTAATAACAGATTATATAATAATTTGTCAATAAATGATTTTTTTAAATGAATCAGAAACAAACAGCTTAAACTGAAGGCTTTATTTTAACAATCTAGGCATAAAGTCTAAGGGCCCTATCATACACCCGGTGCAATAAGGCGCATTAAGCTATGGTGCAATGTTGGTGCGTTGCTATTTTGAGAAACTAAATTAGAACTGAATTTAGAAATAGTTTTGACACAAATTTTTGCGCTCAATAAATGAAATTAAATTTGTAGGCTAATGGATGTCTTCAGTGGAGTGTACAAAACGAAAGAGAGAAAGTGAAAGCAAGGACCGATTGGAGGAGGCTCATTCTTTCTCCTCGTGTTGCAGATGGTCTGTTTAGCTGTTTTTTTACAAGTAAAGCGTTCTGTTTTTCCACTTACAATATCCGCCATGTTAATAGCAAATGGCTATGGCACGACACAGCAAGGCCCGGATTGGCTAATCGGGAGGACCGGGAGAATTCCCGGTGGGCCGGTCTGTTTTTTGGCCGCGAGGGCCGGTGTCCCTAGCTGCTTGCACTCTCAGCAGTTACACTTTTTTTTCTATTTATTTATTTGACCAAATCTTTACTCTTTTTATTCATTATTTTGCCGCAGCGCCGCTCTTTTTATTTATTTTCTCGCAGACCCGTGAGAAAGATGCAGCCTGCAGGTTAACTAATGTTAATGATGATGATGTAATGTAACTATCGACCCCAAACAGCAGCACCTTAGTGAATATAAGAATTTGAATAAAATGAATAATACACCTGCTCAAATGACTCACTACATTAATAAATCTGACATAACTTGATCAGAAATCTAAAAATGGGAGAAAAAGATTGAGCCATCAAAAGAAAGTAGTGCTGTGTCTTAAGGTATGCAAGTCATTAGTTATTTTTTACCCTCATAAGAATAGAGCCATTGTGGTCCAGTGGTAAGGACTTAGCCGTTCTTTGCTGCAGACCCGTGTACGAATCTCACCTGCAAAGTTTTTTTTTTTTTTCATTTTTATTGTTAAGGCATATAATACTGTTAGGGCTGTTGAACATTTGAATTTCTAAAGCAGCTGTTTTCTTGAAAAAAACCTGATAGTGTCATTAGAAACTGAATTGGAATCAGTCGTGAACTGAGGTGGGCCGGTCTGGCTTGAAACTCCAGGGCTGAAAATGAGTCCCACTCTGGCCCTGGACACAGCTGACTCTTAAAGAGAATGGGAGATGAGACTCTGATTTTATTTTTAAAACACACCCATAATTCATTAAAAGAATAAGCACAGCCCAGTTGGATTCAGACATGCCCTTAATGCTTTTGCGCCCTATATACTGTATATCCAAACACACGTGCTATGCCCCATATTGTCCAAAACCTGACAGGTGGACAAATCTAAGTTTGTTTTTAATAAAACAAATATAAATATGCATATAATAAATAATAGTAATAATAATAATGATATTAAACAAATGCAAATTGTCATGAATAAACTGAAAAAGCACTCCAAGATGAAGGCAGTGATTTTTATATTTATGTAGAAAGTAATAATTTTGTAATACTTATAATTAATACTTATAATAATACTTATAATCCTTTAATTCTTTTTCATTTGTTAAGATATTTGTGTATTGCTGTACATCCTGTTTGTATTAAGCAATGTCTAAGCGAGGCACGCAACTAACGCACTCTGCGCTGGACTTTAGACCTACTTTCAGCTATTGCAGTCTATTTTCGTTCCTCAAAAGAGCAACGCGCGAACAATGCGGGTTAACACACCTCTTTTCTAGACCGGAAGACCCATGAGTCCACAAAGTGGCGCAAATGAATTTGCTATTTAAACAACGTGGCAGAAAACGGGAAAATTTTGTTGTGCTGGTCTGAAAAAAGCAACACGTTGGGACAAACACGTCTTGTGCCTTATTGCACCGGGTGTATTATAAGGCCCTAACTCTCCAAGGAATGACTATAATAAATTGGATCTTTAGTGAATCACAAACAGCAAATGTGCAAACAGAGCATTCTGATTCCAACATTGGCTCATTCTGAAAACATAGTCCTACAGTATATAGACAATTTCAATGTGGTGATGTCACTGGACCATAAACATTCCTGCTTGTTGTGAAACTATTTAGTAACTGTAACAAGAGGCAATTTAATCATATCTTAATGTTAAAACAGCTATCATAATATTATTTATCAATATGTGGACAGTTTTGGATTCTTGGAAGCTATGGAAATCAAAAATGTAAAACAGAAAATAGGTTAGGACCATTGTTAATGTTTACATCCCTCAAAATGGTCTATACATTTCTGGAGATCACGATATATGTAGCCTGAAGTACGTATGGCTGAATTTTGTCTTTAAAACGAACGCTACAGGGCAGTATGACACCATTTCTTTTCGTGCTTACCACCTGACCGCTTACCTTCATATGGACAACTGGACAACTGTTACCAGTTTGTGCAGTAGCAATGTATGTCAGCCGATGTGAGTGACCTTGACAACTGGGTTCGAGTCAGGTGAAAAACGGTTCCAGAAGCAGTTAAGACAAAAACAAAAGCCAAAAATTAAAATAAAATAAACATGTAAAAAACAACAAGGTGAGAATGTGTTAAAATCTGAAAATGTGGTACAAATCAGGCGAGGGCTTTTCTTTCTTTTGCTGGATTTCTTTTTAAAACTGTTGATTGGGTTTAGGGAAGTGGGTGGGCTGGACAATCTGTGCTTTTAAAAACACTATTTGTTGGGTTAAGGGAGGAGGGTGGGTCAGTGGATCATTCAGTCAGTCAGTTGACAGCGGCCTCTGGTGGATTATCGCGAGAACAGCAGGCACAAATGGCATTCGCAAGTGAAATTTGGGATATCAAAAAGCATACACAACAGATTCTGGTGGATTTGCGAAAACAAAAACTGCAAAAAAATAAAAATAAAAATGTAGCTCCTGGGATGTATTTGGCATTTCCAGCAGTATGTTTTCAGAATGAGCCTGGGTCGTCTGAGTCCTAAAAGAACCACTAAAATGAACAGGTTCTTCATACAGTTGTAATCCAAAAACTAATGACACTGCTGAGCCAATTCTTTTTAGTGAATCAAAACCATGCTGTATTAAAACAACTGCATAGTCTTTCTCTCAACCAAGCACCACATGAAGAGATTCTTTATAGTACATCAGAAGTGTTTAGTGGATAACAAATGTTTATGGTCTGATTTTATAGAGAATGACTCAGGATCGGTTCTTCTTAAGTCAATCAAAAGCACAAAGAATCTAGTCTGATTTTTAAATGACTCTAACGAAATAGGTCTTTATAGTTTTCTAATAATACACAGAACTAATAGTGTAGTCTAATTTTCTAAAGAATTGCTCCAATGAAGCAGCAATTTATTAGGCAAAAGCAGAAAGGACAAACACTGCAGCCCAATTCCAGAAACAAATGAGTGTAATGAATTAAACTCCTTTCAGTGAATCAAAAACATGCAGCTTTTTAAAAAATCACTCTAATAGATAGCTTTTTCTTAACCGAAAGTCCAGTTCCACAACAAATGACTTTGAAAAACCAGTGTTTTTTATATTAATCACTGATCAACACACAACACAAATTGTGTAGTCAGATAACAAATGACTCTAAGAAGCCAGATACTGTATTTTAAGTGAATCAAAACACACAGCACAAGCAATAGTCTGATTCCCAGAATAACTCATCTAATTAAGCAATTCTTCAAAACAAATCAGAAACAGAGAACTCAACATGTTAAGATAAAGTATAGAAAAGTGTACTTCAATTTCAAAACAAAATAGTAATGTTAATTAGTTACTTTTAGTAAATTAAAAACATTCAGCGAGCCAAGTTTTTCCTTTCTCGCCATGTGGCAGTGGAATTTACTTTTTTCCAAACAGTCGTTCTATAACATTACAAAAAGAATCATTAACATCAAGAAACCAAAATCATTCCTGACATCTTAATCAATCCAGATTAGAAAAATAAATTGCCAATTAGACTTTTTTGGACAATTAACTCAAAAGGAACGACATGTACTGGTTTTGAACTCTGCATTCATTAACTGGGCAAGGGCCCATGAGAGAGTTGTTTCAAAAGATCTGCAATCCTCTTGGCAACCAGGCACTAAAAACCATGGCACTCGTCTTTGCTTTGGTGACACCACTTGTGCCAGAATCTAATAATACACTGACTGGAGATTGTAGCCATCACAGGCCTCCCT
This sequence comes from Danio rerio, assembly GCF_052040795.2. Lineage (NCBI taxonomy): Eukaryota > Metazoa > Chordata > Actinopteri > Cypriniformes > Danionidae > Danio > Danio rerio. The sequence continues at coordinate 27,574,155 of NC_141038.1, forward strand.
GTGTCTTTCTCTCTGAACCTCTAAACATAGCTCAGTATGAAAATCAATGAAAATTAGAGTGATGTCTTGCCTGCTCCATGCCACATGGACCCCATCGTAAGACAAAGGGATTTGGGACAACTGCTCGCATTCCAGGCATCACAGTGTGGACAGCATGGCTCTTTGACAACGGTTGTAATCCCTCAGCGTCTGCTGGCATGAGCTTGGTCCAAACATTCCTCATGTCAGAAAGATATCAGTAGCCAAGCTATTTGTGCACCTGGACAAATCTAACAAGATATGATCTTGCAAATGGATAATCTTACATTTTAATGGACTTTGTGGAATTTATCAAACCCTGGTTAGGTGGAAATCTAAGAGCAACCAGGAAGATGTTGTTGTTGATGTGTGTGTTGGTCAACTTTGACCTCAAAAATTATTATGACACATACACTCCTTGTGAATACATAAAATTTAGTTCTATTCTGTCTCTGGTAAGAACAGATCCACGTCTTCTTTATACAGTAGATTGTAGTCCAGTTCAAAGTCATTGCTGGTTAAACCAGATTTAAGCTTTATTTCATCAACATTTGTAAAGTTCAATGCCATGTTACTGCTGGTTAAGCCATTTTCCAGGTCTTTTTTGTCATTGCTGTTTAAACTCTGCTCTAGGTCTTCTTTCACACCACTGGTTCACTCAGCTTCAAGTCCAAGTTGTCCAAACTTAGGCCGTACTCACACTAGGTACAGTTGCCTCGAACCGGGCCAAAGCACGCTTGTCCCCCCTCCCGTCTCCCCTGACGGCCCGCGCTCACACCACAAATGGGCTTCGGCACGCTTACGTCATCGCTGCTGCGCTGTCTCACAGAAGCACTGTCATCGCAGAAGCACTCTCTTACTCAGCAGCACAGTGGAGATTTCTCTAGTTATATCGTTTCAGTCGTTTGATATGCCGTCAAATATTTTGCCAAACAGTCCTTAGGGATGCGGGGACACGCAGTCAGATATTTTGCCGAACAGATCCGCCACTTTTGGCGCTCATAAACAATCATAAAGCTCTCGTGCTGCAGGAATGAGGAGGTCTGCTGAAGGCGCGCAGCTGTCGTGCAGTGAGGGGTTTGCGTCTTTAATAAACTACGGCAGTTTGCGTTCACTAAACAGTAAGAATTATTAATAAATCCATATGAAACAGTCTCTTAAAAGTCACATCTCGCTTTCAGTTTTGGGCTTTGGCGCGTTTTGCACTTACACACAAGCGTACCGCGCCAAAGCCCAAGTGAACCGGGCTCAGCGCACTCACACTTCTCAAACGATCCGGGAAACGGGCCTGGGCACGGTACGGATGGCATAGTGTGAGTAGGCCCTTAGTGATCGGGGGAGAAGGGCCTTAGGGTGTTCTCACATTATGCTATCCAAACCATGCCTAGGCGCGTTTCCCAGTTCGTTTGAAAAGTGTGAGTGCTCCGGATCTGGCTCAGTCACCGTTTAGTTGGCTGGCCCTGGCCTGGTTGAAAGAGATGTGCCAAAGGGCAGTTTGGTTGGGCTTTAGTGGGACGCTTGCAGTGTGTGTGCAAAGCACCTCTGAGCCCGAAACTGAAGATGCAATGTCCCTTTTAGTGAACTGCTTCATATGGATTTAATAATCATTCTTACTTTACAATGAACGCAAACTTCATAGTTTATTAAAGATGCAAACCCCTCACTGCACATCAGCTGATACCTTCAGCAAACCTCCTAATACCTGCAGCATGAGGACTTTTATGATAATGAGTGCCAAAAGTTGTGGATCTGTTCTGCAAATATTTGACAGTGTGTCACTGCATCCCAATCAACAAAAAAAAAAGTAATAATAATAATAATATTACTAAAGCACTCTCCACTGTGCTGAGCGAGAACAATTCTCTCTGTTAAACTGTACAGCGCATCATTAATGACATAAGTGTGCTCCGGCTCGGATGCAATGTGAGTGCAGGCTGTTGGGGGAGAGGGGAGGGGGACAACTGTGATTTGGCATGGTTCAAGACAACCGTGCCTATTGAGAGTACGCCCTTAGGCAGGGAGGTGACCAAGAGCCTGATGATCTCAAGAGCTCCTACGAAAAGAGTTGCTGAGAACCATCAAGAAGAGCAACCATCTCTGCTGCACTCCACCAATTAATCATACATAGTGGCCAGAAGGAAGCCACTGCTAGGTAAATGGCAAATGATAGTCGGTCTTTGACAAAAGACACCTGAAGAATCCTCAGGTGTTGAGAAACAAAATTCTCTGATATGTTGAATTTGGCCTGAAGGGTAAGGAAACCAGGCTTGGAGGAAATCAGGCAGTGCTCATCAGCTGGCCAATATTACCTCTATAGTGAATCTTAATGGTGCAGCATCAGTCAGCATTGAGGAACATGAATGCAGCACATGTACAGAGAAATCCCTGATGAAATCCTCCAGAGTGTTCTGGACTTCAACTGGGGTGATGGTTCAACAGGACATTTAACAATGGAGTGGCTATTGGATGATAGTTATAACTGTGAATGTCCTTGAGAGTCCTGGCCATAGCCCAGACCTGAACCTGATTGAATATCTTTTAAAAGATCTAAGAAAATGGATGTGCACCGGCACTCCCAATCTAACTTGCTGGAGCATGAGAGGTACTGCAAAGAAGAACAAAAGAAACTGTCCAAAATTAGGCATGCCAAGCTTTTAACATCATATTTAAATGACTTAAGGCGGTAATTGCCGTCAAATGTGCTTCAATAACTATTAAAAAAGGCAGTTTTTTATATCAATTGGCAAAAATGTAAAACAAACTTGAAAGCTTTCCAGATTCATGGCAATTTTTTTTCGAAATATTCACCATCGTAGACTCCCTGCTACCACTTCAGGAAGCCATCCAGACCCTCTGCCCTCAAGCTTTGGTCAATCATTGCTTTACCTCTGCCACAGACTTACAGATGTTTGGTTACATATTTTCCTTTCATCACTTTGAATCTATCAAGCTCCTCCTTCCATCCAGCACTATTTCAGTCCTCCAACACATCAGCCACTCAACACAAGGTTTCTCTGCCCATAAGCTGGTTGTTGTGAGCTTTTTCTGTGGTCAGTGTCACAGGCACTTCCTCCATTTTCTTCACTATCCCATGGATCTGTATTTTTGTATAATCCTTCAGCCTCCACAGTTTGAATAAAATAACAAAAATACTTTTATTTAGATGGTTTTGGTTTAATAACTGGGATAACTCTGATATGCAGTAGTCAACATTTAAAGTGGATTAAAAAATGTTCTAAGATGAGAATGGCTGTTGTTGAATAGTTATAGGATAACTTTGATTAAAGGTTTGTTTGTTGTTTGTTGACTCCTGTATAAATATATATGCATGTGTAGATTTACTTCCTTGCTGTCATTCGATTACTTGCCATTTGAAATCTTTCTAACTGGAAATTATTTAAATAAGCATGAATAAGAACATGATGGTTTTCCCAGAGATGGGTTGCGGCTTGAAGGGCTTCCGCTGCGTAAAAATGTGCTGGATAAGTTGGTGGTTCATTTTGCTGTGGCGACCCTGTGTAAAAAAAAGGACTAAGCCGACAAGAAAATGAATGAATGAAAGAACATGATGGTAAATAAATATTGTAGTATATAATTTCCTGCTACTAAGACTTTAGTGTTGGCACATATGGACTCTACATGAACTTTGTCCATTTTATTTGAATTGTTCTTCCTTCTAGTGTACACCAAAACAAATCCTCAGGGGTTAGACAGTTCACCAGTTCATTCGGAGGGTAAATAATACATCGGTGTCTTTCTATAAAACCACCGTGACAGTCATTGTCCTGAGTTCTACCTTGTCTTTCACTTTTTGAAAAACAATCCTAAAAAAAATGCAATGACCTCCTTCTGCGGTTACAAAATACAGTCTACTTAGCTTGGGACTGTAACAAATCAGTCTAATGAAAAGGCTGGAAGGAGGTTTGTAGGTTAGCAAGGGGAAGACAAAGCTCATTAGAGGAGCCATCCCAGAACAATAACATTGTAAAGACAGACAACAGCACACATTGTTTAAAAGAAGGAACATATGTGAAATGTGTCCCACAAAGTATAATAAAAGAACAATCTGTTGATGAAAACAGAACAACAAAATTACATGTAAACATAAAAAAGTCAATTTACTCTTAAGCAGGGTTTTTTAAAGATGCCTAATAGATATCTAATAGATGTCTAAACATAGTCATCTTGGCTAAAACAAGGCTAAATTTTGGCTGTCAGTGAAAATATACTAGACACCTAAGAATAGGCCAAAACTATAGTCATCAAATAAAAAGTTTTGCCTAGCTAAGCTGTCTACATTAATATATATATATATATATATATATATATATATATATATATATATATATATATAAATATATATATATATATATATATATATATATATATATATATATATATATATATATATATATATATATATATAAATATAAATATATATATATATATATTAAACACAAAATGTTTGCTGGGCTTTGTATTTGTGTTTTTATTGTTTTAATTATTGTTTATTTTAATTGTTTAGATCAAGGGTGCCCAAACTTTTTTTCTTATAAAGGGCCAAAAACCAAACATGACTGAGGGCTTTGGGCTGAAGTTGAATATACCAAACCATATTACCGTAAATTTATCATGTGTAATTTCCTAATTTAGTTGCTTTTATTTAAAAAATAGCTTTAAAATGTTGTTTTAAAACATATTTATTATCAATACAGTATAATTTTTTATGTTTTATAATGAACTTTTTATAGTAAAAACATAAACAAACCCATTTATAACACTATTCATTCATTCAGCTTATTTTCAGCCTAATCCCATTATTAATCTGGGGTCACCACAGCGGAATGAACTGCCAACTTATCCAGTATATGTTTTATGCAGCGAATGCTCTTCCAGTTGCAACCCATCACTGGGAAACATTCATACACACTCATTCACACACCTACAGATAATTAAATTAAATTAAATTAAAACCTACACTACAGATAATTAAATTACCCCATTCACCTATATACCACGTTTTTGGACTTGTAGGGAAACCGGAGCACTCAGAGGAAACCCACATGAACACAAGGAGAACATGCAAATCCCACACAGAAACGGCAACTGACCCAGCCAAGGCTCGAACCAGCGACCTTCTTGCTTTGAGGCAAACATGCTACCCACTGCGCCACCGTGCTGCCCATTCATAACACTTATGTTGCTTCAAAACATATTAACTAATGATGCAGTATCATTTTTAACATTTTATAATTAACTTATTATCGTAAAAACATAAACAATCCAATTTACTTCACAATGGAGATCAATGCTGAATACACTAGTCGAGCTACTCCTGCCTTCACTTTGATTTGCTTGCTGATGTCTTGTGCATCTGTCAAGTGACAGTATTTACATTTTAAAAGTCTGATTTATTTACAACATTTAGTTTTAGTTGGCTTTTTTGTAGCTACTCAATTAAACAAAGAAACAAAAGGTCACATTAAATTGGAAATGATGATCTCTGTCAAAGGCATTCGCTCCAACCAACTCCGTATCATTCTCCCTCTCTTTACAGACAGAATGGCAGGCCAAACCATAGGTTACCATATGCCAACTTTGGCCTGCAGGCCCTTTTTTGAGCACCTCTGTTTTAGATGTTAAGAACACAAAAACAATAACAATCCTTAAAGGAAACCTTACCTAAAATGTAAAAAAAAAAAAAAAAAAAAACTTCTACACAATTTATTCTATAAACACATAATTTATGGAAAAAAGTTTCATTAGGAATAGGTTAAAAAAATGATATCAAAATTATATATATTTTTTTATATTTGGTTTCTATTAAGTTGCATTATTACACTTTTCTAATCCGTATTCATTTATTTGTTTGTTTGTAATTTATATAAAATCTATTAGTTTTAATCAGTTTTTTTATTATTAATTAATTACATTTTTAAATAATTTAAAACAATTTTAATATTATTAATTATACATGTTGACTTATAATCATTTTATAGTTTTATAAATATTAAATAATTATTTATTATAATAATGTATATTTGTTAATCTTAATCTGTATGATTAATGCTTCACAATTTTAACCTAATAATAATAATAATAATAATAAATAATAATAATCATGATAATAAACTGAGGGCGACGCAGTGGCGCAGTAGATAGTGCTGTCGCCTCACAGAAAGAAGGTTGCTGGGTCGCTGGTTTGAACCTCAGCTCAGTTAGCGTTTCTTTGTGGAGTTTGCATGTTCTCCCTGCATTCGCCGGGTGCTCCGGTTTCCCCCACTGTCCAAAGCATGCGGTACAGGTGAATTGGGTTGGATAAATTGTCCAAAATGTATGTGTGTGTGTGTGTGTGTGTGTGTGGATGTTTCCCAGAGATGGGTTGCGGCTGGAAGGACATCGGCTGCTTAAAAACGTGCTGGATAAGTTGGCAGTCTAATCTATGGCTGTGGCGACCCCAGATTAATAGGACTATTCTTTTTTTTTACCAATATATTATTATGAACAAATTAAAACTAATATACAGAAAAAGTAAGTGTAATAATACTTTGATACTTATGAACTAAAAGTTCATAAGTATCAAAGAAAACATAAGCTATATGTTACAATGACTCAGGTAAATCAAAGCCAGGCTGCAGTATTTTTATTTCAAAGAAAACAGAAGCCTCCGAGCTCTTTATGTCAAATAAAGTCATGTCTCTGCTCGTGACATTAGATGTGATGACACAGAGACACATCAGAGGTGTGAAACAACAGCTGCAGAGGACTGAGATCAGGCTGACTGGATGACAGAAACATCCAGAGAGATGTCACAACTGAGCAAAATCACAATTCAAAACGCCACCAACGTCTTCAGAATATCTAAATCATAAACCCACTAGCATCTTTCAAGCTAAGCACCTAACAAACAAATAGCCAATGCCAAATAGCGATTTAGGCACAGATTTAGATATCTTTAGAGCTTGCATGCACACCAAATATTTCACTTGGAAATGTCATAATATGAAAGTAAATTGTTCTTATAAACATTCATGTTGACTTTAATAGACAACTGTCATGTTATTAGGTCTTTTTCCAAGACATAATTCTTTGTTTACTGTGATCACTCGTCAAGAAGATTTATGCACAGATTTGTTTCCAGAGGGCAAGACTTAACTTGCTTGGATTAGGGATAAAGACTTTCACTGGAAGATTTGCGCTGTTGATTTTGGGAGAAAATCCCTTTTTTATTTGCTTTGTTTTAGGCAGAACACCATCATCTTCACGCTATACCCACCCTATGGGCCCAGCAGTGCCGTCACACAGGTTTCACATCCACGCACGGCTGCTTTCAGAAGAAATCCAAATACCTTTTGTGCTCTAAATCCAGCAGTAAATCTGCTTGGCCTCTTTAGAAATCACCATCTTAAAGCTGACGTGTGCCATTTCTGCTCCAGTAGTGATAGTAATTCAGAACAGTAAAAATAATAATGACTGTGCTCAAAAAGGTTTCCAGATACTGTTTTGCACAATAAGCAAACAAACATGAATATTGTAGATGAGTCAGTGTTGCTATGTTTGGCTGGTCAGATGACAACAACAACAACAACAACAAAAACACACCATAGTGTTAATATTTAATGTAAATTGTCCTCTGAATGACTTATCTCTGAATAATATATAGAATTACTTGCAACAAAGTAAAATGAAAACAAATGACAGCAGAACACAACAATAAAACAAAAGCAAAAAACACAACAAAATCAATAAAAAACAAAATAGATAACAACAAAGCAATACAAAATACCAGTAAATTAAACAAAACACCATATCAAGACATATAAATCAGCATAACAAGACATATAAATCACAAATTAAAAACACAGCAAAACAATCAAGCAAACAAAATCACAACACAACAAATTTAAATAAAATAATTTAAACAAATTTTAACAGCTAGCTCTCTGCCATTCTCACATGGTCGCCCACTGAAGCTAAGAAGGGCTACGAGCGGTCAGTAGCAAAATGGGAAATCATATGGGAAAGCTAGGTTGCTGTTAGAAGTGGTCTTAGTGAGACCAGGAGGAGGCACTTAACCTTCGGTCTGTGTGGGTTCCTAACGCCCCAGTATATTGATGGGTACTGCTCAGAGAATGTTGTCTTTCTAATGAGACAATAAAACGAGGTCCTCAGTCTCTGTGGTCATTAAAAATCCCAGGATGTCCTTTGAAAAAGAGTATCCTGGCTAAATTTTCCCACTGGCCTCTGTCCATCATGGCCTCTTCATCATATCCTATTCATATCGTAATTGGCTTCATCACTCCACTCAGCTGGTGTGTGGTGTGGCACAACATGGTCTCCCCATACTAGAGATCTGCGCGGGACTAAATTTTGAATCCCGTTCCCGCCAGGTTTAAGCCTGAACTCGACCGCTCCTGCTTATATTGAGCACTTGTATTCCCGCTGCCCGACCCACCCCATTTTCTACCCGCCGCGCCCGTTCGTGCAAACGAGCAGGGGGGAGAACAAAACCGAAAACCACCCAGCTATTTAGAGTCCAGAAAGCATATAACAAGCTGTCTGTATAAACACACACACACACAAATAAGCACCAAGCAAGTGACACACACAAATACACATACACACAACAACAACAAACAAGCTAAAAGCAGCATCATGCTGTCTCATTCAAACACATACATACGTGAGCTCGCTCGCTCGTTCAAGAGTCGGGAGTGACCCGCTCCCGTCCAAAATTAAACCAGTTACCGACCGCTCTCGTGCTTTATTCGGAAAGCTTTATTCCCGCAGACCTCTACCCCCACACTTAACAAGCAGATTTACAGTTGAAACCAGAAGTTTACAAACACTCTAAAAAAAGGAACATAACCTTTTTTTTTTTTTAATCTCTGATGGTAAATCATACTAAACTTTTACCATTTTAGGTTCGTTAGGACTAAATGATTTACATTTGCTAAATGCCAAAATAATGAGTGTTTTTTTTTTTTTTTTGAGAACTCTTTTTTAAATAATTTTTAGACAGTCAAAAGTTTACATACATTTCCTTTGTATTTTTTCTAGCTTTTCTTTTAAACTGTATAACTTTGGTCAAATGTTTTGAGTATCCTTCCACAAGCTTCTCATGATTTGTCAGCTGTCTTGCTCGCACAACCTTTTTCAACTCTGCCCACAAATTTTTCGGTCAGGGCGGTCAGGGCTTTGTGATGGCCACTCCAAAACATTCACTCTATTGTCCTTAAAGCACATTTTAACTAATTTGTCAGTATGCTTAGGGTCATGGTCTGTTTGGAAGACCCATTTGTGGCCAAGTTTTATTTCCTGGCTGATGTCTTGAGATTTTATTTCTACATAATGTTCTTTCTTCATGATGCCATCAATGCTGTGAAGTGGACCAGTCCTTCCCGAGCAAAACAGCCCCACAACATGATGCTACCACCGCCATACTTCACAGTCTCTTTGTCCTCCAAATGTAACACTGGTCATTATGGCCTAACAGTTCAATCTTAGTTCCATCAGACCACAGGACATGTCTCCAAAAAAGTATTTTTCCCAGTGGAATTTAGCAAATTGTAATCTGGCTTTTTTTTTGTTGATTCTGGCTTGTTGATTTACTAATGTTTTCACACAGAGAACCAGTGTGTTTGAAGTTTTCCTTAAATACTATTCTACAGTTATGCCTCCAATTAACTCAAATGTTGTCAATAAGCCAATCAGAAACTTCCAAAACCTTGACACTATCATCTGAGCCTTTTCAGAGGCATAATAATCTTATTGTATGTAAACTTGACTTTCAAGAAAATTTATAACAATTTCTAAAAAAAATCTCTCATTATTCTGCTATGAAGCATAACGAACAAATTTAATAATCCTAACTTACCTCAAGGAGAAAACGTTTAGTCACATTAACATCTGATATTTTAAAAAATGGTTATGTGCCTTTTTATGCAGTGCATAAACTTCTGGTTTCAAATGTAAATGTAAGAGATTACTGCAACACAAATAATAAAAAACATAACAAATACAAAACAACAATAAAAGAGAACAAACTCACAACATTGCAAAGCAAGCATAACTAAATAAAACATTAATTAATTTTCTTTTCAGCTTAGTCTCTTTATCAATCTGTGGTCGCCACAGCGGAATGAACCACCAACTTATCCAGCACATTTTTACCGCAGCGGATACCCTTTCAGCCACAACCCATCTCTGGGAAACATCCACACACTCATTCTCTAATCAAAACAATGTACAACAAAAAACAAAAAAATATCAAACAAAACAACACAAATAAGCCTAACAAATCACAATAATAAAAGTGGAAGAAAAGCAATGTACATCAAATCTACGACAACAGAACATAACATAGAAACTGCAACCAAAATACAATAGCAAAAACAAAACACACAAGACAAAATGTAAACAAATCATAACAAAACTGCATAAAACAAAAGCATCAAAACTACACAAATCACATCAGAACACAAATAGTGAAAAAAATCACTTAAAACAAAACTGCGCAAATAAAAAAAAAAAATCACAGCACAAAGCAAAATCAAATAATAAACCACCAAAATAACATAATAAAACAAAGCAAAAAAAAAAAAACTATAGAAAATAAAAAGCCTATTAAAATACCTTCAACTTAATAAAATAATAACTACTAAATAAAAAGAAGGCTACAAAAACAAACAAGTAGTCAACAAAACATTAAGCATACACAACACAAAGCAAAACAAACATAAAATAAAAACAAATTACAAAACTAAAAAAAAAATCACATCAAAGCAAACTAAACAAACAATTCACAACAACCTACAACAAAAACATGATTTTATTTGAAAAGAAAAAACAAAAACATAATTGATCCAAATGAAATAAACTAAATAAATAGTTAATTTTGACATTTGTTGGTATTCTCTTTTTTATTTAAGAGAGCATGTGTTTCAGCACAGTAACTGTGTTTGTATTACAACCTGTTACAGCAGCTGGCAATGCGAGCATGCTGTAATGAGGCTGGGTGTACAGATGTGCAGTAAAGGGCTCCTCCAGAGAAAAGATGAGCAGGTCCCGCAGCGATGGGTGTGTGTGGAGCTACTGCCATCATACGACAACAACAACATGTGATCACAGATGAACTGGCCAAACCCTTCTGGACGAGAGAGTCTTTCCCGGTTCTCCACCCTATATGAGTCAACGGCAGTGTTTCAAAGAGCCAACGCCGTTAAAAACACATGGCTACCCTTTAAAAGAGCCAAAACTGAACTATCCATGATATGGTCGTGCAACATGATTAAGGCAAGATGACTTACATGGGGTGAAGAAAAGGCCATGAAAGAAGATAACACTACAAAGAGAGTCGGAGAGGTGAATCTGCAGATTTAAGTAACTGCAGCACTTCTAATCTCCTCCAGCCGCTCACAAGAGAAAGAGAGAAAAGGATTGTTATGAACCCAGTGGTGTAATAATGAACTGAAGACAATGGGGTTAAGATTCAATGAAAGGAACAATGGAAAGAGACACTCAGATCAAGCAGATGAGTTATAAAGAGGATGGGGAGGAATGGGTTGGAAAGGAGATGAAGCTGTATCTTTTAAAAGCTACAATATACTGTTTATATAGTAAATGTATAGTAAGTAGATATATTCAGTCGCATAATGATCAGTTAAAATCTTTATGATAACAAAATAAAAGTATTTAAAGGGAACCTTTGATGAAAATCGACTTTTGTAAGATGCTTAGACAGAACTGTGTGTAGGTATAGTGTGTCCACTTTCATATTGAAGTAATATAAACACAAGTTTCTTTTTAAAACTTCCTGTAGTTAAAATAGGGTTCAAATCCCAGTGATCTTGAGGCCCACCGCAACATGAGTGCAGTTTTCCCCACCCACTAAGTTGAGTGAAAAGTGCCATGTTTCTATAATAACATGTAAGATTTGCATATAAACAGGGATTAAAATATGTTTCATTTCTCTGTGATTTTTATAGGGTTTATAAGCTTAAAAGATTTTTTTAAAACAGAACATATTTGTAAAAAAGAGAGTAAAATCGCAAATTATTAACCAATCATCACAGCCGTATGGTGTCAGCAAATGCTAATATATGTGTAGGTGTTACCTGCAAACAGCATTTGTGTGGGACTCATCATTTCAGAAAGGCTTGAATAAACTCCACCCTAAATACATCAAATAAATTTACTGTACTTGATATTTTTGACTAATGACATTATTTCAGCTTCATCTGTGTCTGTCTCTATCACTGACTGCTGTTTATCAAACGTAACACTTAATAAGAAGCAGATACATGTGGAAGCGGTGGACAGGGAGAAGCAGCTCATTTTCATTTAAAGGCATGGGCAACAAAAACAGCTGCATTGTATTCAGACACGAAAATTGGCAGATTCTGGAAGCTATAATAATTAATCTGATGGGTATTTTGAGCTGAAACTTTAGCCCTTTAAGTGCCCTTCAAATTCAAATGAGGCTTTATAAAGATGATGACACTACATCAATTCCAGTTATTTTGTAATATTCTATTTTTATTTTTATTGTTTTTGTTTTTGCCTGTTGCATATCTAGGAAGAAGATTTTCACAGTATTTCCTTTTTTATTTGGGAAACAGCATTATTTGCTGTAGCTTGGCTGGAAAAAAAAGTGTTTAAACTCTTGAAAACATTATTTGCAAAATATTAAAAAAAAGAAAAATAAATAAAAAAATCAAAGGGGGGCTAATAAATCTGACTTCAACTGTATTTATTAGAAATTAGAAATAAACTGGTATGTTAAAAAATCTTGTCTCTGTTAACACTTTGGAAATATCTTTAAAAAAGTATCACAATTTTACAGGAGGGCTGATAATTTTGACTTCAACTTTATAGATGACAGTACATAATATTTTACAAGTTATTTTGCTTAACATTTGTGTTCATTTTAAAGTGCCATTTAAAGGCTTGATAGGGCTATAGGCAAGTTAGGTTATACAGGCAAGTCAATGAACACAAGTGGTTTGTTTTTCAGCCAAGGGGGGAAAACGATTTTAAGGGGGCTAATAATAATAATTATAATTTTTTTTTTCATTAAATCATTATTTCATTCATTAATTTTTCATTGGTTTAGTTCCTTTATTCATCAGGGCTATAACCACAGTGGAATGAACTGCCAACTTGGCAGCATATGTTTTGCACAGCAGATGTTCTTTCAGCTGCAAGCCAATACTTGGAAACACCCACACACTCTCATATTCACACACGCACAAACACATATACTACCACCAATTAAGCTTATTCAATTCACCTATAGCGCATGTCTTTGGACTGTGGGTGAAACCAGAGCACTTGGAGGTAACCCACACAAACACGGGGTAAACATGCAAACTCCACACAGAGATGCCAAACTGACCCAGCCGGGACTCAAACCAACAACCTTCTTGCTGTGAGGTGACAGACCTAACCACTAAGCCACCATGCTGCCCCTATTATTTTTTTAATAAATAAAATTTTCGTTTTTAATGAATAAAAAACTATAATAAAAATAATTCTAGATAATGCAGCTATTTTCATTATGCTGAATATATAATAATGCTAATAATAATGATAATAATAATAATAATAATAATAATAATAATAATAATAATAATACAACTTTTTAAACTGTGATAATAAAAAAGCATAACTGAGCAGTGAGCACCATTAATAAATGATCACTTTTGAGCACCCAACCAGCATATTCTACATGGATCATGTGAAACTAAAAGACTGAAGTAATAGCCAAAAAGTTTACTTCAGCTTTGAATAATAGGAATGAACTGCCTTTTTAAAATATTGTTTTAATTTAATCATTTTGTGTTGGTGAACATTAGACACATACATTTTATTTATTTTTTTTAAATCAGCAAATGTAAAACCTAACAATATGAAATTCTAACAAAGGCTGTATATTCTAACAGTCTGTAATAAATGCATGTCCATCTAGTATAAAATAAACTTATGTCCCGGTATTATACAATAGTTCATAATGCAGACACTGTTTATGTTTATATTACATTTCAGCATATCAATATCAATCAGCTGTCATTTCTGAATATACCGTGGAGTCAAAAAAAAATAAGACGAGTAACTTCTGATGCTTTGATGACACCACATCAAGCATTAAGCAGAGGATTTACACTGACTTGCTCATGCAATGATTAACTGTGCCTTAAAGGCCTGACACAAATCTCATCATCACTATTCAACTGCGTGACCCCGCAGGATCACAGTTACAATTACAGTTTTTAAACTAAAATACTGGATCCCATTTGATGTCCTCATACCTTTCTGCCACTGTTCTTAAGCATGAAGCAGGTGTGAAGACATTCCTGCCATGTTTCACCTGGTTTACCAGAAAAAGGTATCGGGTCAAGCACGATTACAATCAAAGTGCATGAATGACGAGGATGTATTTTGCCACAATGGCCCACAGACCAAGACGTGAAACCCAATAAGCAAGTTCAAGCTCAGATTAGATTTCACAGAGGCTCTTTCCCCCCAGATTCATCAAAAGGCTATGAGGGAACTTCCTTTCATCATCAAAGACGTTTTTAAGGGAATTACACTTAGTCATGAACAAGTGGGATAATGTCAGGATTGGGTTACTTCAGCGCTTTTGTGTTAAATGAGTTGCCCTCATTGATGGAGTGGAAAACAACCTTCACACTCTTGTTTATTACACTTATTGTAGTTTCACCGGAGCGTATTAGCTGTAGCATGGAGTAATTTTGATAAGAAAATTTAACATTTAAGTTCAAATGTGTCATTGAAAGCATTTATAATTTGACCGCAAGCCGTTTCTGGACTTCTTTACCTTTTTTGGTCTCTGCTCTATAAGTTTATTTTCTTGCAATTATTACCTGAATCCCATGATACATCTTTTTTTGTATTATTTTTTTTTTTTGCTTACCTCAGCCATGGTGGATTAACCCAAACATCTAAGTAAACCAAAACATCTTGTCATTCTTAATCACATAGTTTGTAGATTCAGTAATTTTAAAATCTAATATTTAAAGGTGAAAATTTAGATAAAGTCCATCAAATTCTATTACAATATGTAATTATTATAGTGTTAACATTTTCTTGTAGTATCTAGATTAACTTACTGTAAATAAATAACAGCAAAAATACTGTATTACATTTACAGCACCATGTATCTTGTTGTATATGTATTTACAGAATTGTATGTATATATTTACTGTAAAATATACAGTATTTTTCGTAATTCAAGTTTAAAATGTTAAAATACTGTATAACTGTCCTGCAGTAAAATGCAGTTCATATTACAGTTAAATACTGTGTAATTTATAAAAATATGTGTACTTTATTATATCTAACTAAAACTGAAACTTTCACTAGAAAACATTATATTGGGGAAACAACCTTTAGTTATATTTTTTCTGGTAATGCAATGCAGCTATGATAAATCATCTTTTGTAAGCTGAATGGACAGAACTGTGTGGTTGCATAGTGTGTCCACAGTCATATTTGAGTAATATAAACTCAGCAAGTCTATTTTTTTTGCCCTTTTTTCCTGATGTTTAAATAGGACCCATGTCCGCAACATGACGTAGTAGTGCGGTTTTTCCAACTCACCAAATTGATTCATGTATGGTGTCAGTAAATACACATATATGTGTGTGAGTGTGTGTGTGTGTGTGTGTGTGTGTGTGTGTACCGCAAACAGCATTTGTGTGTGACTCATCATTTCAGAAAGGCTTGTATAAACTCACCCCAAATTTATGAAATAAACTTGTTCTTTTAGACTAATAACCTTATTTCAGCTTCATCCGTGTCTGTCTCTATCACTGACTGCTGTTTATCTGATCTAGTGCATGAGAAGCCACAGGCTATAAAAACAGCTACAATGTATACAGCCATCAATATGGGCAGATTTTGGAAGCTATAATAAATAATCTGATAGTATTTTGCACTGAAATTTTACAAACACATTCTGGAGACACCAAAGGCTTACATATATATATATATATATATATATATATATATATATATATATATATATATATATATATATATATATATATACATAGAGAGAGAGAGAGAGAGAGAGAGAGAGAGAGAAAGAGAGAATATTTTTTCAACACATTTCTAAACATAATGGTTTTTATAACTCATTTTCTAATAACTGATTTATTTTTTATCTTTGCCATGATGACAGTACATAATATTTTACTAGATATTATTCAAGACACTTAAGTTCAAGACACTTATTAAGTTAAAGTGACATTTAGAGGCTTAACTAGATTAATTAGACTAATTAGGCAAATTAGGATAATTAGGCAAATTATTGTATGACAATAGTTTGTTTGGAGACTGTCGAAAAACAAATAGCTTATAGGGGCTAATAATTTTGACCTCAAAATGTTTATTAAAAAAATTAAAACTGCTTTTATTCTAGCCGAAAAACAAAAACAAAAACAAATAAGACTTTCTCTGAAAGAAAAAAATAAAATAAAAAAATATTATCAGACATACTGTGAAAATTTCCTTGCTCTGTTTAACATCATTTGGGAAATATATTTAAAAGAAATAAAAATATAAAGGGATACTAATAATTCTGACTTCAACTGTATATTTATTTTTATTAGTACTTTTACTGTATTTGATATACTTTAAACATTTAAAAATGTCAAAATTACTCACAAAACAACATTTCCACATTAGATGTCACAATTTTTACTTTTAAACTCATCTAAAAAAAAAATTTTATTGTTCATTCATACAGTGATGACAGCAAAAGTGGAAAAAAAAAACAATAAAAAAAAGATCTGCCTTTCTCATGTATGTGTGCTCTGTTTAACTAAAGTGCATCATAATCCCAGTTGTAAACAAGACCTCTGACTTTTTGTAAACTCCACAACAAGTTGAACAAGTTGACAACAAGTTGAACAAGACACCGGTGTTTAAACATGGTGCAGGAGTAACCGTATAGTTTTGCAGGATAAAAGCACTGGAATGACCTGTGTGGCAGTTCAGCACATCCACACGGTCACAGTTATGCCCCCCTCTTCTCAAAATCCCCCAGTAACCAACGTTTAACTGGATCCGTTTTCCGCTGGTGAATCCCCAAGCAATCCTCTTGAAACGGCAGTGGAGGAAAAAGAAAGATTTTCTCAGCCTCTCTGCCTGTGGACAGAGATCAATTGCGCCCACAATAAAGCAAAGGCCAAAGTATAGTGACTTTCAGGCCATCGGGTCATTCGACTAATCAAAAGGGGCTTTTTCTGCACATCATAGTGAGTAAGTCGTGTTAACTAACAGGATATGATGCAGAGGACAGTGTTTCTTTGTTTCTATGTGTGGACAGAGGCCATATATACAATGGTGTTTATGTAAACTCACAAGCTGGAAAAAATGAAAGATCTGAACAGCCTACGCAAAGCTCAAGTCTAAAGATTTCTTCACGCGCTTCCAGAAAGACCCACCTTAGCAAAAACATTCAGAATATAAAGCATATGAGTTCAATCACAACCATGGCTTAACGAGTTGTCTAGGCCTCTGACTGGTGCTCATGGTGAACACTGGCTTTGGTTAACGCAGTCCTTCAGGTTTTTACAATGCAATGGAAAATGCATTGTCTTTACCAACTTTAAATTGCATAGTGAAGTTATGCATTGTGGAAATGCCTCAATTACATGAAAACTACCATATCACAAATAAAAGTTTTTAAGCTCACATGACATGGATTTTCAGGGCAGCACAGTGGCTCAGTGATTAGCACTGTCGCTTTATAGCAATGAGGCTGCTGGTTCAAGTATTAGCTGGGCCAGTGGGCATTTCTGTCTGGAGTTTGCATGTTCTCCCCGTGGTGGCATGAATTTCCTCCAGGTACTTCGGTTTCTTTTCCACCATAGTCCAAAGATATGCAATATACTGTAGGTGAATTGGCTAAACAAAAATTGGTCGTATTATATGATTGCATTTGTGAATGTAAGAGTGTATTGGTGTTTCCCACTACTGGGCTGTTTATTCCACTGTGGTGACCCCTGGTAAATAAGAGGCTAAACTGAAGGAAAATAAATGGATGGATGGATGGATGGATGGATGATGTGTTTTTTCCTGAATTTTCAAAAAACTGCAATGTATTTTTTTTGCATTTTCAAATCTAATACACTGTTAAAAAAATCCATAAATAAGCAGTTTTCAATATTCCCCCAACCCCCCCATGCTTTATTTATGCTTTTTGAATCGCAATATGTTGCCATGATCTTTTTTCCAAAAACTTTTAACCTTGAAAAGTTAGAAAAAAAAAAAACTTTTTTAACATTTTGATAGTTTAAAGTGATACATTGTCTGGGCTGGTGTTGTATATTATGGTTTTACACCATTTACAGACTTATTTCTCAATATACTTTTTTATATAAATTTTATTTTTTCAAACTATTTCAAACTAAAATGTGAATAAAATCACTTTGTTAAACTGCAGAGATGAATTTTCAACATTAAAAGTTAACAGAGATCAACATCCCATTATGCAATTCACAACCATAAATGAACAGCAAACACTTGTGAGTCACAAAATATGGAAACAGTTAATTAACAGATATTTTATCATAGTGTACATAATATGATAAATCTTGACGGCTCCTATGACTATTAATGGGTACAAAAATAAAGGCTTCAAGCAATATACATGAAGCTCAAACTGAAAGATTTCATAGAACATAAAAATTCAACCACAACAATAGCTCAAGGCAGTCCTTCAGGTGTTTAAGGATCTATTGGCTCATTAGGTGCATTTCCATTATGCTTCAAATTGCGCAAATTACAATTTCATATTGAAAGTAAGTATATATTAATTCACAAAAAACTGCCATATATCACATTAAAAGAATATTTAAGAGTTTTAGAATATTTAAGCTTATGTGGGGTAAATTTTCTGAATTTTCAGTTCAAGAGTTCACACTTAGATATTGCTTGATAATAATAGCATGTTTGGCATGCTGTCCCGGGAGAGAACCCTGAGCTCGGAGATAATTGAGCCCAGGGCTCCAGCCTAGTCAATGAGCATATAAGTGGGGTACGAGATCAGGTAGAGAGTTCTCGAGAGTTCCCCTTGGTAAAGGAGGAAAAAGGGGAGATGGGGTGGATGGCAGGATTTTTTAAAATTCAAAGATGAGGAAGGATTGGATTGGAAGGGTATTTGGAATGATCCAATTAGCTTAAAAAAATAAACAACTCAAACTGCCTACACAAAGTTTTTCCAATACCCTTCATATTGTGTAAATTGAAATGTATTCATTCATTCATTCATTCATTCATTCATATTTTTTCAGCTTAGTTCCTTGGTTAGCAGGATTTGCCACAGCAGAATGAACCACAAACTATTCCAGCATGTTTTAATAAAGTGGATACCCTTCCAGCCGCAACCCAGTACTGGGAAACACAATTAATTCATTCACTATGGCCAATTTAGTTATTCAATTCACCTATACTGCATGTCTTTGGACTGTGGGAAACTGGGGCACCCAGAGGAATACCACATGAACATGGGGGAAAACATGCAAACTCCACACAGAAATGCCAGGTGAAAGTGCTAACCACTGAGCCACCGTGTTACCCGGAAATAGAAATCTTAAATGAAAAATGTGCTCAATGGAAATGCATCCATTTCACAAAAACTCCCATTCATTCATTTTCCTTCAGCTTTGTCCCTTATAAATCAAGGGTTGCCACAGCGGAATGAGCTATTCCAGCATATGTTAAACACAGCGGATGCCCTTCCTGCCGCAACCCAGTACTGGGAAAAACCAATACATTCACACACACTCATACACTAAGCCAGTTTAGTTTATTCAATCAACTTTAATTCCCCAAACTCTTATATATTGTGTAAAAAGCTGTTTTTTGGCATTTACAGTTTGCATGTAATATGTAATATGTTCAATCTTAACTCCGTCTGTGCCTATTATTGGAACAAAAAATATTTGAACAGCCATACAATAAGCTCAAGTCTAAAGATTTTTTCAGGCTCTTCCAGAAGGCCCCACCTTAGCGAAAACATTCATAAACTAAAGCATATGAATTCAATCTCAACAGTGGCTTGACGAGTTTTCTAGGCCTCTGACTCACTGAAAATAATGAAGCTTGTTTATGTCAAACAAAGCCTTTGGTTAACACAGTCCTTTAAGTTTTTACTAAGCAATCTATTGGCTCATTGTCACGCAAACCCCCAGAACAGGATTAAAGGCAGGTCTGTACCTGAAAGCTGGTTCAATCCCATGAAGTTGAGCAATCCTGCCTTCTTCACTGGAAGTGTGCGAGCATTTCCTCATCGCTGATGCACATCGCCTGTCCTTCTGGTAAGGATTAGCAATGGGCCACTCATGCATTTATTCCAAAAAATCCCTCCTAAATCAAAACAATCAAATGTTTTTGCAATGCAGGATTAATCCAGACTCTCCTTATGACCATTTTTGATTTTATAATCAGTTCCTAGATAATGACCCAGAAGCAAACTGAGCATTTTATTTAAAATGCTGCCCATAAATATTGTATAGCTGATAAAATAAGGCTTTGCCCTATAGAAAAAAAATAATAATACACACAATAATGTTGAAAAATGAATAAAAGACACTACGCACAACATATAAAAATGTCATTCAAAACTTCACAAACAAAGCAATTACTTGAACTCCACCCTCAAAATGCTGATAGATCAAAATGGCAGTTTTCATTTAAAGGCGTATATCATGATGTATTTCAGGATATTTGTTATGTTACATAAATATGTTTCACCTCTGATTTATTTGCACTCACTTTTCATTATATCCAATAATTTTGTGAAATGTATAAACTTATATTAGGTTTGTTTCGTTTGCATCATATTTTAAAAATAGATTTCAAACCTTAAATATGTATTATATATCATGTCTTAAAATATGTAATTATATATTTATTTAAATTGAATCTATTTTTAATTTGATCTATTGTCCGTAATGTTTTGTCAACAAAAACTGTACTTATAACATATTGGATCTAAAATTGTCTGACTGTTTATGTCCTGTCAAGTCTGCATACTTGTTGAAAATGAATCTGAATTTTTATTACTGATCCCAAATTTTGAATGGTAACATAGTACAATTTAAATAAATATAATATGCTTGGTAAAAAGAAAACAAGCTCAATTATAATAACATTTCACAATATTACAGTTATAAATACACTCAACAGCCACTTTGTTAGGTAAACCTTACTAATACTGTGTTGGACCCCCTTTTGCCTTCAGAACTGCTTTAATCCTTTGTGGCAAGCAATTGCTGCAGATTTCTCGGCTGCACATCCGTGATTCAAATCTCCCGTTGCACCACATCCCAAAGATGCTCTATTGGATTGAGTTCTGGTGACTGTGAAGGCCATTTGAGTACAGTGAATTCATTGTCATGTTCAAGAAACCAGCCTGAGATGATTTGTGTTTTATGGCACATTATCCTGCTGGATGTAGAAATCAAAAGATGGGTACACTGTGGTCATAAAGGGATGGACATGGTCAGCACCAATACTTAGATAGGCTGTGGCATTAACACAATGGTTCTATGGTTCTATCATAGTTGGTTATAACGGGCCCAAAGTGTGCCAAGAGAATATCCCCCACAACAAAACACTACCACCAGCAGCCTGAACTGATGATACAAGGCAGGATGGATCCATGCTTTCATCCTGTTGATGCCAAATTCTGACCCTACCATCCGAAAATGTAACTAATAACGCTGGTGAGTGTACTGTATATCAATGGTCTCAAACTCAATTCCTGGAGGGCCACAGCACTGCATACTGTAGCTTAGCTCCAGCCACCTCAAACTCACACCTGCTTAATGGTCTATGTCTTGAACAACTTGATTATTTGGATCAGCAGTGTTTGATTAGAGTTGGAGCAAAATTGTGCAGAGCTGCGGCCCTCCAGGAATTGAGTTAAGACCTAAGATACAAATTGTTAAACTGATATAAAATATAACGCCATGTTGACAAAAAGAAAGTTTTAAACATTTAAAGCATCCAAAAATCTATATAAACTTTTGACAAATAGCTTTAACAAGCTCAGAGACGTTTCAGTGCACCTGCAAAGATGTTTTGGATTTTTTTATTGAACCATTGCAGGACACTGATCCTCAAATGCAGCAAGATACTCAAAGCCTATTATTTGGGTTAAGCAATGTTTGTACACAGATTAGAAAGGATCTCTTGCGTCTATTCTTCACTTCAAACAAGAAAACTGGTTCCGTGACCATCGCTTGGGCAGTCCAATCCTATAAACTCTAGAAACATGCGGTTTTGTTTACGAGTGGAAATGTTAGAAGGCAAAATAAATGGCTGCGCTTCAAAAACTTCAATTTGACTAATTATGGAGGAGTGTATCTCACAACTGCACGCAACAAAATGCACAAATATGTAAGTCAATAGCCATAGAAAACAAACAGTATTCAGTTATACATATAATTTAAAGGGGTCCTGTTGTGCTTTTTACCCTTTCATCATTCTTTAGTGTACAACAGTGCTGTTTGAGCATGAAAAACAAATGGGCTAAAGTTACAAAGAGTTCACTGTAAGCACGGTTTCTGAATTAACTAAAAGTCTTCATTTTAAATCCAAAGATTCTTTCAAAAACATGCACATCGCAATGCAGGGGACAGGCTTGTTTGAGTTCTGTCACTAATATACTGATACACATAGGATTGCTTCAGCTTCCATTTACATTTACAGAAAAATATGTATGATTATGTACAGTAAAAGACATTAAAACATACAGTAAAACATTTATTATTTTTATTTGAATACTCCCACAAAGCACCTTCGAACAGTCAAGAGTTTAAACTGACAAGACTTTAAAATGTGAGCAGATGTTTTGTTTAGCTAACGGTAGAATAGTTGAGGAAAGAGTTGTAAAGGCACCAACTTCTTCTGGACAAACATTCAAAGCTTAAATCAAAAATCTCAGTGGAAGCTTCAAAAGTATTGTGTATAAACAACACCCACTTTTAAAAATGAATACATTTATCAATGTCTCAATAAAGGCCAATCTTTGCTGGAGCATTTAAACAAAACATTTTTTACATCCATTAAAATAAGAATTGGTCACCTAACATTTTAGGAATAGAAAATACATTCAAATATGATACTGCATGCTGGATTTGTGTTCTGTATCTATAAGGCAGGAAAAAAAAAAAAGATTTAAGCACGTCACCATTTTTCTCAGAAAACATAATTATAAAGCAACCCAAGCTCATTCTGGAAACGTAGCCCCGCGGACGTTTCTGGAGACCGTGATTTACGTGGCCGGAGGTACGTAAAGGCCGCGTTTGTTTTTTTTTAAGCGAATGTGCGGGGTGGTGTGGCGCCGCATATCTGTAATGTATTGAGGTGATAGGCAATCACTCCGCCCCTCCTCTTCGCGCTCGCCGGCCGACGGCTCGCCTCCGAGTGGAGGGCTTTCCCGACGCAATCAGTTTGTCCGCCTAGCTCACAGTGTTGCGTCGGCGGAGCGGAGGCCCCGGAGGAGGAGGAGGAGCCGGAGCCGGCCGCGGTGGACGATGACCGGGATCGAGTCCGGGGAACAGCAGGTTCCGGAAATCAGGTAAGACGAAAAACGGAATCCGGAAAATAAGGGCGAGAACGCGGCGGGATCCAAAAACGCGGTCGAAATCGAAGACGAGGGCTTTTGCTTTTTTTTTTTTTTTTTTCCCGATCCGGCGGCTTTTCGCGCGAGAACGGCGTGGGCGTGAACGCCGCGCGCTCCCGAGACGCGCCCGCCCGAGACGCGAAAAAGCGCGCACAGCGGCCTCTCGCGGATCCGCGAAAACAAAAAAACGCTCGAATACGTACCTCCCGGGACGTAAATCGCGGTCCGCAGAAACGTCCGCGGGGCTACATTTCCACAATGAGCCCGGGTTGTTATAAAGGTGCCATTGACTTGAAACGTTCCATGGTTGTTGGTAACAACCAAATAAATCCATACATGCAAAGAAAACAAATCTAATTAGTAAACATATTAAATTATGTGTAAAAAAAATACATTTTATACAGAGGGGAAAAGTATTGAACACATGAGGAAAGAAAGGTGTAGAAAGGCAGTGAAATCCCAGACAGCAGCTGAAATCTCCTAGTAGTTAATCAGCAGCTCTCTGCCCTTCGTCATTGAAAAATGAATTTTAGCTACTTCAGTACAACATCTACATTACCAGAAAGATGAAACCAGGGCGGACATTTCAGCATAACAATGATCCAAAACACAGCCAAGGAAACTCTCAAATGCTTTCAGAGAAAAAAAAAAAATCAAGCTGTTGAATGGCCCAGCCAATCACCAGACTTAAATCCAATCAAAAATCCAAATTAAAGATCAGATTTGATAGCCGAGACCCACAGAACCATCAAGATTCGTGTGACTTCATTTACCATGAGAGGCGTCTTTAAGCTGTAATCAACAAAAAAGTATTTTAGATAAAGTATTAAATATGTTTTATTAGTTTAGTTCCTGTGTCATTTCATTGTTAATATAATTTTTTCTGATTTTTATGTTTTGTTTTATTTTTATGTTTGTATTATTTGGGTTTTCACCCAAATCTGGTTCAATTTAATGTTAACTGCTCCTTAAGAACCATTATTCCCAGGAAAAAAGTTGACATGTTCAATACTTATTTTCCCTGCAGTACATATATACAGAATATATATTTTGCTGACTCAGTAAAACATTTCTTCTAAACTAAGCCAAAGCAATTAATTTTAGTTAATTATTTTACTCTTCTAACATAATAACTAGAGTATTACAGTGTAATAAATGACCAGAAACTTTTATTAGATCTTGTAAAAAGGGCTTAATAGGAACTTTTTAATACACAATTATATTTATTGGATGTTGTTACCCATCAATGATCTTCCAATCATTATAACTCCTATCATCTGAATGTCACATACAGTAAATCCAAATGAAACTTCTTGAACGTAAAATGTAGGGATTATATTGTTGGTTATCGTGTGACTGATAGGGTAAACATTAGGGATGTAACGGTATTGTAAATACCGTCATACCGCAATATAAATTTTTTTTCGATATTACCGTAGTCGCATGACTCGGTAAAACTATAGGTCTTCTGAGAAAATTTGCTCAGGCGAATGAAGCGAACGGGAGGTAGCGGAAACTACAATTCCCATCAGCCCAGGCTCGGCCATCATCCCTTGCGGTCTGTTGTTGCTACAGATACAGTAATGCGGAAATGGAGTGTGCTGCTAGAAGCGGGATCAAAAAGAGCTGGAAATGATTGAACCTGAAGCGGGTGTTGTCGCCGCACGCGTACTGAATAGCGGTGTTGTCGCGCGCGTACTGAATAGCGGTGTTGTCGCGCGTGTTCTGATCAGCTGTGTTGTCGCGCACGTTCTGATCTGCTGTGTTGTCGCGCGCGTTCTGATCAGCTGTGTTGTTGCGCGCGTACTGAATAGCGGTGTTGTCGCGCACGTTCTGATCAGCTGTGTTGTCGCGCGCGTTCTGATCAGCTGTGTTGTCGCGCGCGTTCTGATCAGCTGTGTTGTCGCGCGCGTTCTGATCAGATGTGTTGTCGTGCGCGTACTGAATAGTGGTGTTGTCGCGCGCGTTCTGATCAGCTGTGTTGTCGCGCGCGTTCTGATCAGCTGTGTTGTCGCGCGCATTCTGATCAGCTGTGTTGTCGCGCGCGTTCTGATCAGCTGTGTTGTCGCGCGCGTTCTGATCAGCTGTGTTGTCGTGCGCGTACTGAATAGCGGTGTTGTCGCGCGCGTTCTGATCAGCTGTGTTGTTGCGCGCGTACTGAATAGCGGTGTTGTCGCGCACGTTCTGATCAGCTGTGTTGTCGCGCGCGTTCTGATCAGCTGTGTTGTCGCGCGCGTTCTGATCAGCTGTGTTGTCGCGCGCGTTCTGATCAGCTGTGTTGTCGCGCGCGTTCTGATCAGATGTGTTGTCGTGCGCGTACTGAATAGTGGTGTTGTCGCGCGCGTTCTGATCAGCTGTGTTGTCGCGCGCGTTCTGATCAGCTGTGTTGTCGCGCACGTACTGTAAAGCGGGGAGGGGGGGTTGAGCGCGCATACTCAAGAGCGGTGTTGTCGCGCGCCTACTGAAGGGCGGGACGGAGGGTCTGTCGCATCACGGGGGCACTTTTGATCATTTTGGAAGGGCATTTTCTATCCAAAACTAAAAAGGGCATGTGCACTGCACAGGTTGAGCCCTATGTGTGCACATGCCTGCAAGTTGGGGAATACGACTAATAATCAGTCATGGGGACTGCAGAAACACAGCACACTGTTCAGATTGATGCAGACATAAGACCTCTATCTCACTCATGGCTTGTCCTCTCAAGTGGGGCAAAGACAATGCACAATGTTACCCACTGCTGTCAACTTGAGCCAAGTCGTAAAGTCATATCTCTCTGTCCCAGAAACCTCAGTCCCAAATGAGAGGGTTTTTTTCTGTTGCAGGGGACATTGTAAATACCCAGAGATACCAGCTTCTACCAGATTATATTTATATGATAATTTTCCTTAAAACCCATCTCTATCTAAGTGAGTGAGTGATTGATTAAATGTTGAATGTGATGAGTTTTCAACAATACTAAATTGAAACTTTATTTTTTACATGGTTTAATGATTTTTTTTGTTATTAAAATTTAAGTTCCTGTTTCAAAGCTTACAGATAGATGGCTAATTTGTATGTCATTGACACTTTTGGCACTTTTTTGGAGTATTTTCATAAGTTTTGTTTTTTCCTGTAAATGATTCAATAAATACCGTACCGTGACATTCATACCGAGGTATTACCGTACCGTAAAATTCTGATACCGTTACATCCCTAGTAAACATGCTATCTCAGAAGAGTTGCTGTTGTAAGTTATTTTGATTACATATTGAGAATATGTAAACACAAACAAGTCAAATGCATGGAAAAAAAGTATAATTTATTAAAAAATACTGCAATATTTGGTCAGTTCTGATTTAATGTTATTGCAAAGGTACAACAAACTGCCTGAAAATCTGAATGACAGCAAGTTCACATGGATGAGAGGAAACGAAGGCGTTCTGCCCTCCTACACTCTTCACGATCAGACAGGCTAGTACAGCACACTGAACCAACAACATCCATCTCCACTTCATGCCGGATCAGCTGCAGAGAGTGTAAAAATAGAAACCTGGTAGCCATTGCCGGTGCAGGTGGTCAAATCTCCCAGATACTGTGCATAAACACACACACACATATGAGCAGAGCAGACTTTGAAATCCTCTCCTCAGCAGTCCTTCTGATTGTACATGACAGCTGAGACAGGCTTATTATTTCCTATATGATCCCTGTGGTCACGTCGCTGAGTGAGGACTTTCACACCTCGCCACAAACACACGCTCACACACATAGGCCACTGATGTGTTGTCCCTGTGAATTGCAGAACTTGTGGAATAGGAAGAAATCAATTAGCAGACTCTTCGCAGCAAGCTTACAGATTTAATTAATTGAAATGAAATCACACAAACAACTGAGCAAAGCTGAAACTGCCATGCACATCTTTTCAGGGAAGCACAGTTGTGTCATCAGTAGTAAATCTCTTCTGACAACACAATGCACAGGGCCTTCCATTGCTTTAAATGAGAGAACTTGCTCTGACCAAGCATCAATATGTGACAAGTCAGGTGTGAGAATGTGTTGCTTCTGAAGGCCAGAGGGAGCTCTTACACAGAAACTCCAAAACATATGAAGAAAAAACGCAGCAAATCCCCTAGGGTTGCATTATTAATGCTACAACCCAAAGGATTAATAAAACTTTAAATAATAATAATAATAATAATAATAATAATAATAATAATAATACCAACATGAATACAGACATGCCACTGCAATAAAGTAGTAAGACCAACTGTCTTCTTTATTATCTGGTCATTGGTTCTGGTCAGCACTGTTGACCAGTGATGAAAAGTGCCTCACACTACACAACAAGCTACACAGGATTCTTTCTGTCAGTAATGATTAGAGCCTTGGCCACTGAAAAACAGAGGAGAGAATGCAAGTGTGGCCTGTAATTGACATTTCAGGGGGCCTCTTTCTTTGTGTATCCATTTAAGCAGGTCTTAATGGAGGCGAATCATTGCACACACTTCTACAACTCTGGCTGTGATAATGTTACTATGCCTCACAACTCTGGTTTCTCTTTCTGAAGAATGGCTTGTGAGAAGAAAAAAAAAGAAAAACAGTTTAATAAGACTAGACTGAAAGATATTAAATGAGCAATCCAGTCTGAACATGAGTTTGGCAACTGCTGTAAAAATATGTGACCCTGGACACCTTGGCATCTATTTTAACAATCAAGGTACAGAGTCTAAAGCGCATGGCGCAGAAGCATTAAGGGCGTGTCCAAATCCATTTTTGCTATTTTAAGGACAGAAATATATGGTTTGCTTAATCTTTTAATGAATTATGGATTTGTCTTGAGAATAAACCAATCAGAGTTTCATCTCCCATTCTCTTTAAGAGTCAGATGCTTCAAGCCATGGTGCATTAGCTATTTACATGGCGGAATTTGGAAAAACTGAACACTTTACTAGCGAGAAAACAGTTAAACAGACCATCAGTAGTGAGTGAGGATAAAGAACGATCCTTCTCCATTCGGTCTTTTTACTTTTACTTCACTCCTTTACTTTTGTAGATAAGGAAATGGTGTTGTACGCACTCCACAGAAGACATTCATGCCTATATATTTAATTTTGTTTGTTAAGTGCAAAGATTTGTTTCAAAACTATTTCTAAATTTAGTTCTAATTTCCAGCAAACAAATAAATATACAATAATAATGAAGTGTGGTCAAAAACTGACTTATATCCAAACTCACGTCCTAAGCCCCTTAGGTCCAAAACCTAAAATATAGACAAATCTAAGCTATTTTTTTAATAAAACAAACATAAATATGCATTTAATTACCAATAATAATAATAACAATATACAAATGCAAACTGTCATGAATAAAAAAAATAAAATAAATAAAAAATTCGCCCGAGATGAAGGCATGGAGGCAGTGGTTTTATATTTATGTAGAGTTTATATATATATATATATATATATATATATATATATATATATATATATATATATATATATATATATATATATATTTTTTTTTTTTTTTTTTTTTTTTTTTTTTTTTTGTGCATTGCTGTAAATCCATCCTGTATGTATTAAGCAATGTAAATGCGTTTAAGGCGCACAACTAATGCACTCTGCGCTGGACTTTAGACCTGCAGGTCAATTGCGCAGTCTTTTTTAGTTCTTTAAATTTCAATGTGCCAACAATTCGCCTTAACACAACTCTGTTCTAGACCGGCACACCTATGAGTCCACCAAGTGACACAAATGCATTTACCATTTAAACAATGATGTCTCAATGAGGCCTCAATTATTTCTGCCACAGATGACTGATCTTACTTCTTCGTGGCATTTTAGTTGTGACAGAATACGTGTTCAAATTTAGAGGGGGGGGGTGTAATTAAAAAGCATGCACAATAGTTATCACATAATAAAGACACTAATATAAAAAAATTGTATTACCAATTGATCATTTCCAAAGAATTATGTATGTCACATCACATAGTTTGATTATTTCCAATCTGACAGTTTGTTCCTTCTGTGGCAATTATTGAATATGCTACTTCGTGGCTGAGATTGCATCTGTGTCTACTTTGAGAGCTTCTTGGATGTCTCTGTACGGAGCAGTCCCGCCTGTCATCAAAGCAACAGCTGTCATTAAGCACAACTCACTTGAGACACAAGCAGGAAGCAAGTCTGTCTTCCCGACACACACTTCCCCCGAGTGCTCAGGACACACTGTACCTCAAAGTACATGCAGACCATGATTCAGTGTGGAGCACCAATGACACACATTGTATTTCACTGCCGGTCATCAACTGGACCTCAGAATAATAGATAAATATTGCAGAGAATGATGCAGCTGAGCCGCAAAAGTAAAACTTTATAATACAAGTAATATACATAACAGCAAACATGATAATGACCTTTCTATGCTTAGAGTTAAGCACACTGAAACATATAACTGGAACTTTGAAATAGATCGGCTTATGGTAAATTTATTTGTTGAATTAGTTTCCATCATAATTTTTGTGGATTTACTTTCTATCAAACATGCTTTTGTTTTGTGCTTATTTTGAGAACTCATGTGCATCTAGGTGTATACATTTAGCATTTATTCATTCATTCATTCAATTTCTTTTAAGCTTGGTCTTTTTATTAATCCGGGCTCTTAACTTATCCAGCATATGTTTTACGTAACGAATGCCCTTCCAGCTGCAACCCATTACTGGGAAACACCCATACACTCCCATTCAAACACACATGGCACAAACAATTTAGCTTACCCAATTCACCTATAGCGCATGTCTTTGGACTGTGGGGGAAACCGAAGCACCGAGTGGAAATCCAATACTGTAATGTCACCCAATAGACCAGAGGGAAAACAGGCCTGAATACAGCCAACTATTAATATAAACAATATCTGTCAACAGAAGATTATTTTGCATGTGATTAGCTGTTAGACTATAGAATACACAAGAAGTATCACTTGTATAGTTTAGAATGGGGAGAAGTGTAACGGTTAATGTGGCGAATGAAGGCCCGCTTACAAGTACAGGAGCCAATCATCGATCACTAGATTGATGTTTCTCCGCGAAGAAGCTCAGACCAGACATGCACTTTTAGGACAGTTTGGTGATCAACAAACACGCTTGAATCTCAGCAAATACTTGCTTTGAAATTTGTCATAACATAAGAAACGTCAACATAAAGCTTGAAAGATGTGCTTTTAAATTAACCAACTATTCTTGAAAACAAAAGTTTTTTGGTTTAGTAATCTGTATGAAATGAACGCAAGGTACAGTCTGTCCTGTCAAATGCACATCACATGACAGCAGCAACTAGTCAAGCGCCCACAAACTTGTAAACAGTCGCTGTCATTTCTGGAGGAGATTCGCCATCAAGACCAAGTTGTGGATTACTACAGAAAAGCAGCGCGATCAGGCGAAGGATTATCCAAAGAATGATAGAATGGTTATAAATTAGTCGTGAATTTATTCCTTTTGACAGTTAGAAACGAAACTTTTGAGAGATTTTAGTTCATTTTATGGTGATTAAAAATATGTAATGTAATCCTAAGCAGTGTTTCCGAGGCAGGTCTTTTACACACGTATAACATGTAATAATACCTGTGGCATTATTTTAATGACAAATGTCGTGAGCATAGTATTACAAGTCAAGATCGCATTCATGCAATACGAACATGTGAATCTCTTTGCTTGCGTGCCGATTTCCTCTGTTTGTGCACAAAAGTTCATGCACGTCCTCAAATATATGCTGCTCAAGTGCAGATCTTTTTGTGCGCTCTCAAATAAACGAATGTTTTAAATGAGAAGCTGTAATGTAGCCATGGCAGGGTGAATTTTGATGTGGCGCCTCGTCATGGAAGAATGAATGTAGCGGAAACCATGCTTAGCTTGGATAACAATTCTGGAGAACTTGATGTTTTCATTAAGACAGAATGCCCGAGCATACTGCTTGAAAGGCGTTTCAAAGATGGCCGCCGAATGAAATGACTTGCCTTAAAGAGACTTGATGAAGCTCCAGCTTCTACTAGTATCCAATCATCGATCCTTATCCGCTTGTTATGTCTGTAAGAAAATCTATCAGCTTTTCTCCATTTATTTTTGAGAGTACAGTTATACCATTTCTAAAACCCTTTTCCCAATGGGAAACATTCAGTAAAAGACTAAATTGTGGCTGTGACATGATGAATGAATGTTTGTTCTGTTCATGCTGCTTTCTCGCTCAGTCAGGTAACTTAGAGATGGAATGGCCATTAGATTACCATGGAAACCAATTCAGAGACTTGATGGCAAACATCTAAATGAACAGTCATCTGACTCAAGGCTCCTCTTAGATGCCTTTACACTTTATAGATATGTGTTTATGTTATGTCCTCTGTGACATTTCCTATTGAGACAATGGGTCAATGGTTCTACATTTTGCTAGGCCATTTGTTTTGAAATGGGTTTGAAATTTTTAAACAATAGTTAACTTTCTGTTTAACCTTGCTATTAAATCAAAATTGTTCCGCATTATTCTACAATATGCCAAAAGTATACCTGTCCAAACAACTCAACATTTAAAATGTGTTTATTAATTAAGCTTTAAAAACTTGCTTGAGTTGCTATTCCATATGTATATATACAATAATATTTAAAAATGTTATATATGTAATATTTTTTTTTCTAACAAAAGTTTTTGGCAACCTTTTTGTCTGAAACACTGAACACTGAAAATTAGCAAACAAAATTCACTTACTAGTCTGTTTACTTATGAAGTTAAAATGTTTAGCACAGAGCATACACCTGCAGGCTTGCTACAAAAATAGTAAACATTCATAAATTGACTTTTCCTGAACACCCTGCATAACCCTTCACTTTTTGATTTATGTTGACATTGCTGTTTTTTTTTCCGTCTCATCAGTGAAGTATATTAGACTTTTATGCTTCATCTGCTGTTGACAAATAATATGTTGCATTACATTAGTGTCATGTGTTACCATCATGGTGTTTAGCAATTGCGTTAATGACACTGAGCACTGTCTAAATCGTCGCCTTGGAATTAAAAGGCTCTATCTGCATTCTGAATGATTTTGAGATATTGTGCTTCAAAGTTTTGGCATTCCAAATTGAGGTAAAAACAGGCAAATAAAGATTTATAGAACCTAAAAGAACCTAATTCTAAAAAGTCATTTTCTGCTTGGAATTATAAGGTTTTATCTGGCCGATCATTCATTGAAACATGAGTTTTCAAGAAATACAATCAGTCTGCTTATTAATTTCATTTATTCATCCATTCATTTTCTTTTGGGCTTAGTCTCTTTATTACTCTGGGGTCACCACAGCGGACTGAATCGCCAACTTATCAGCACATGTTTTTATGCAGCGGATACCCTCCCAGCTGCAACCCACCACTGGAAAACACATTCACACTGATCCACACAGACACACACTACAGACAATATAGCCTACCCAACTCACCTGTACCGCATGTCTTTGGACTGTCAGAGCACCTGGAGGAAACCACGCGAACGCATGGAGAACATGCAAACTCCACACAGAAACGCCAACTGACCCTGCCAAGGCTCGAACCAGCGACCTTCTTGCTGTGAGGTGACAGCACTACCTACTGTGCCACTGCCTTGCCGCTTATTAATTCAATAAATAACAATAAAAATTAGTGTTGTAACAATATGTTGATGTTTGAGAAAGTGGTCACACTTTATTTTGATGGTCCGTTTGTTAAATTAAGTTACATTGCATCTACATGCCAACTAATTCTCATTAGATTATAAGTAGACAGTTAGCTTAGGGTTAGAGTTGAGGTTAGGGTTGGTGTAAGTTGACGTACTTGTAAAGTTTCTTATAATTAGTTAAATGTCTGTTGAAGGAGCAGTATCAACAGATATTAAGCAGACAGTCTACTAAGGCTCAATCCCAATTCTGTTTTTGTACCCCTACCTCTTTCCCTTCCACTTGGCCCTTGAAACAGAGTGTGAAGGGGAAGGGCTTCAAAATTTACCCCTTAGAAATGGGACAGTACTACAGCACCTTCACACGTCACCATGTGTCATTGTGAGCTCTTGCTTCATATGAGATCAGACAATCGCGACTGCTGTAGTTATTCCAGTTGTGTTATTTTTTGGTTTTTATCTTCAGGAATTAACTGAAGACATATAATATGTTATCATAATGATCTAATGTGGCAATAAGATTGTAACTATACTGTGCATTTACACAGTGGCCATATTTATTTATATGAACACACCAAAACAACATTAACATTATAGCAGACACTGTAAAAAGCCCATTGACAAACACTAGACTTTTCTGACAGGGTATTCGAGTGTCATCGAGTGACAGAATGTTGTGGGACCGCTATACAGGAGTTATTATTATGGATTAAAGAAGTTTAGCGATTTTTATGTTAGCGAGTTTTTTAAAAGCACGACGGTAAAACACGAACCCCATTATAAATGTATTAAAACATATGCTTGTTTGTTGTAAAAATGGTTTCGAGTGTGTTCTTGACAATCTACGTTCGAAAGGGTATCTACCACTTCCCCTTAGCCCTATGACTTTAAGCTAAAGAGATTTGGGACATCCTTACCCCTTCACGTGAACCCGCAAAACTAGGGGTAGGGGTAAGGGGTAGATTTGGGATTGGGCCTAATACTCAAATGGACCATCAAAATAAAGTGTTACTGAGAAAGTTTATTTTTTGCTTTCTATAACATTTATTTCATGTTTTAGGATGACTATTTTTTTTCTTGTTCAAATTAAGCATACAAGATAATGTTTATCTGCTTATGGATGAAATGTTTGTGATGAGCATTAGTTTGTCATACTGTATGACTGTCTCATCACTACCTGCTTTTTTTGCATTACCTTCTAAAGGTAAAACACTGCATGTAGATATTAGTACTTCAAAACATTGCTGTATTAACTCAACACTATAAGTTAATTAAATGTGATAAGTTTCTGTAAATGTTCAAATTTACAATTTATTTTACCATCTAACTGTAGAATTCTGGCAACCACATCTGCCAGATTTATTCACCTTAAGTTTTTTCTTTTTTTTTTTTTTACAATAGATTTATCTATCGTGTTCATGGCTGTTTCCAAAGTTTGTCTATAAAGTCTATGGTGTCACCATCGTTATGCAGGAACAGTAAGCAGTGCATTGTTTCCTATGCAAAGTCAAAATTAGGTACAATGCACTGATTTCCCAGCAATTGTGAACTCTGCGAGAAATATTTGCCCTGTAGTTGACAGGGCCTCATCTAGCGTTCCTCACACATTGTAATCACCTCATTTATCTGTGTACAGCCAAGCCACAGCAAGCCCATAAATGACTTACAACACAATGAGCTAATACCCTTCAGAACACAAGACAAGACTTGCAACTCATAAAATCAGGCCATTTAAGAACACAAGAAAACATGGATGGATACTATCTAGAATTACTGAAACACAATACAATTGCACAACATCATAATAACAGAATTTATGAGGAATGGAACACAGAAGCAGTGTTGGAAGAGCGATCAACAAATGAGTCAACAAAAGAATCCGTTTTGCAATTCAAACCAAGGTCACAACAATGCCTTGAACATCAGGGATACTTTTCTGTTTTATTTTTCTTCTAAGGGAGTAAAACAGGACATAAAGAGACTTACAGTAATAAATACAAAAAATGGATAACTTGAGTTTAGTGCAAATAACGAATTTGAATGAGCCAGATGTTCAATAAACTCACTTAAAGTTTACAAATTCACATTTAGAAAAAAAATAGATAAATCACTATCCATTCAAAATAGTCAAAAATGAAACTCACTGGCCACTTTATTAGGTACACCAGTCCAACAGCTTGTTATGCAAATTGCTAATCAGTCAATCACATGGCAGCAACTCAATGCATTTAGGTATGTAGACATGGTCAAGACAATCTACTGCAGTTCAAACAGAGCTTCAGAATGAGGAAGATAATTGATGTATGTGACTTTGAACTTGGCATGGGTATATCAGAAACTGCTGATCTATTGAGATTTTCACGCACAATCATCTCTAGGGTTTACAGCGAATTGTCCAAAAAAAGAAAAAAGTATCCAGTGAGCAGCAGTTCTGTAGTTGTAAAAGCCTTGTTGACACCAGAGGTAAGAGGAGAATGGCCAGACTGGTTGGAGCTGATAGAACAGGCAACAGTAACTGAAATAACCACTCATTACAACCGAAGTATGCAGAATAGCATCTCTGAATGCATAACACAACACAACACCTTAAGGCAGATGGGCTACAGCAGCAAAAGTCTACACCGGGTCCACTCCTGTCAGCAAAGAACAGAAAACTGAGGCTACAATTTGCACAGGCTCACCAAAGTTGGACAATAGAAAATTGGAAAAATGTTGCTGGTCTGAGGAGTCTCAATTTCTGCTGTGACATTCGGATGGTAGGATCAGAATATGGTGTCAACAGTATGAAAGCATGCATCCATCCTGCCTTGTATCAACAGATCAAACTGGTGATGGTGGTGTAATGGATTGGGGGATATGTTCTTGCCAAACTTTGGGCTTAGTACCAATTGAGCAATACCTAAGATTTATTGCTGATTATATACATGCTAGTTCTGCTGACTACTGTACTTCCAGCAGAATAATACACCAAATCAAAATACATGGCTCATCTCAGACTGATTTCTTAAACATTACAATGAGTTCACTGTACTCGAATGGCCTCCACAGTCACTAGATCTAAATCCAATAAAGCACCTTTGGCATGTGGTGGAAAGGGAAATTTGCATCATGGATGTGCATCCGACAAATGTGCAGCAACTGCGTGATGCTATCATGTCAATATGGACCAAAATCTCTGAGGAATATTTCCAGTACCTTGTTAAATCTTTGCCCAAAGGATTAAGGCAGTTCTGAGGCAAAGGGGGGGTCAAACATGGTACTAGTAGGGTGTACCTAATAAAGTAGCCAAAAAAAAAAAAAAAAGTTGACAAAAAAGCATGATGCCAGCTCTATGCATTGGTCAATATGATCTGGTGAATTTCAAACTGAGCATCAGAATTGGGAATAAATGTTGAACATGACATGATCGTTTTTTTCCATCTGAGTATTTCAGAAACTCTTGATCTACTGGATTTTCAAACATACAGAAACCAAGCTAAGCTGGTTCAAGCTAATACAAAGGCAACTGTAATTAAAATAACCACTCAATACATCTGGGGTCATCAGAAGAACATCTCTCAACACATAATTTTTAAAGCTTGAAATATATTAGATACATCAAAAAAAAAAAAAAAAAAAGGTTTGCCTTTCACAAAATTCAAATGGTAGGATTTGGCACAAGTATGCTTTTCAAACATAAAGCATAGATCATTTGCACCCTTTGGAAATGCTGGCGTTCCATTTCAGTATAGATGGACTACAATCCAAACTTTTGAAAACTATTCTGGCTATATACTCCATCCATCAATCTCTGACTGGTTTTCTGGACTATTACTTATTGCCACTCTCATATGACCATTACACCAATAGTAGATGGCAAGTATACACAACGGCAAGATATGACATGCCCAGTGAGTGTAAATTGTCACGTACAGTATAGCTGTATAGTGTGAATGGAGATAGTTTCTCTGAAATGCAGGAAAAAATGGCAACATGATTGACAAACGTTTTTATTCCAACACAGTTTTTAAATTAAAATGCATATCGTAACCGGATTTGTCAAATCCCTCTCAAACATAATGATGTTTACCATGCAATGCTCTGTAAAGTTACTTTATCAAGTGGTATATTACAATCTTATGCTTATGTTCATGGCAGAGCCTTACATTTCTGCGATGTAAGTATTCTCATTATACTGAACACATATACTGTAAGAAAAGGAAAAGGGAATTGTCTCAATGGACAGTGATTTTTACTAAACTGAGGCAAAAGTAGTAAACATATTGCTTCAAACTTTCATTAATCTGTTTATACGACATGTATAGCTCTGGAGTCAGTTTAAAAAACCTTCAAGTTCTGTAAGAAATCAAGCCTTATCCAGGTAAAAAAAAAAGTGAAAGAAGCGAAGTGTAACTATAGTGTAAACTCTATACCTGTCAACATTGAGATATGACAATAAGGAAAATGCCCACTATAATAATGGATCCCTCCCTCCATAAAATTTCCAAGTTACTAAATATGTTCATTGATTAAACAGCAGTGAATGAATCCTCTATTCATATATATATATATATATATATATATATATATATATATATATATATATATATATATATATATATATATATATATATATATATATATATATATATATATATATTTTTTTTTTTTTTTTTTTTTTAAGCATTAAAAATGCACACATCTAACCTTTTAATAAAAGCATTAGTTTTTTTTCTTAACCTTTTATGCTCATATAGGAAAAAATTAGTCGTGTTTAAAAAAATCCCCACCAAGATCAACAACTTTACATGTAAATATGTGATTATGTGTATATGTCTGTTTAAACACGCACCCAAAACCCAGTTTGCTTCGCTTCAAATCGCATGTACAGAATCCGTTTTTGGAAACAGCGCCTGTTTATCACTATGGAGCGCGTCAGCTGACAGTCATGCACCATTATATGACTGTTTTGAGGACTGCATATGAAGGGGAGATGACACTTGTAATGAAAAGGAAAGGGAATCCCACCGTTTTTATTTTTATTTCAAAGTGTAGATGCAAAGCAAAAGAACAGAACAGACTCAAATTTAAGAGCAAGGGGTGGCCCCTGGTGGTTGCGCACAGGGAGGCTCGGCTCTTTAATGTTCATTGCCACCCTTCAGAGAATGTGAAAATATGGGAGAAATATGGGAAAATACCTATAAATAATACCTATATGGAATTGTAGCATGATATAACTGTAAAAAAAGGGAGAATCCCGGGAAAAATGGGAGAGTTGACAGGTATGGTAAACTCAGCCTTAGTATATTGTTGCTGACCATGTCCATCCCTTTATGACCAGAATCAACCCACTTATGTCAGCTTCTTCCAGCTGGATAATGCACAAATGTCACAAAGCTCAAATCGGTTTACTTGAACATGACAATTAGTTTACTGCATTCAATTGACTCAACATTCCCCCAATCTCAATACAATGTAGCGCACCATTGGTATGTGCTGAAGTGGGAGATTCACATCATGGATGTGCATTCAACAAGTCTGCAGCAACTGAGCTCTCATAAGGCAGCTAAAAAGCCAAAAAGGGTTCTAGCAAAATCTTATTAACTCTCCAATGAGTATGGTAATACTCATTGGACTACCTATTTTCTGGCAGCTGTATTGGATATCCCAATGTGTGTTTGTTTAGTAGTGAGCTAGCGAGTGAAAATGAGATGCAGAGGAAGAGAGAAAGAGGAAGAAAGGTAGTGAAACACGGAGCTGTTTAGCGCAGTGCAGGAAGCAGCAGCCATCTGTGTGTAATGACACACCCCCAGTCCAACACAGAGGTGCAGGTAGTGCTGTGGCCTCTGAGGACCTACTGTCTCCGGCACTCACTACAAAGAAGGTTTTCAGGACACGGGCTGACACACCGGCCAGCTGGCCCACTGCAGTGTGACCTTTAACACACACACAGGACATGCTCACAGCTGCAGGGAGAAGCTAGAGATGCCAAGCTTTAATTGGCAGAGCTTTGATTTAGTTGCCAGAACCCCATGATATTAAACTCTTCAACGAAACACAACAGTCACGTTGAGGGTTTTAAAGAATATCACCATGGTAAAACTTTCTGAAGAGATGGAAATGTCTAATTCACGACTAGCCGTTTAGCCAAAAACAGATCTATTTTTTTCCAGTGGATATTTAGTGAGTTGATGGCTGAGTGTGTATAGAAATGAAGCCAGCTGCCTCTCTGCCCAGTCAGTCAATGACTAAACAGGCAGCGTTTGTGTATGAAAGTTCCTCCTAGGAAACAGGATTCAGACAAGAACCACAACATCAGATTTGAAGCAGGGTGCACAGAAAGATTCAAATTATTAAATATTATTTAAGAAAATTACATTAAAACTAAATAATAAACAACTTAATTGTTTTATTTTCAATTGACAAAAATGTGTAAGTTAACTTAATCGATTTAACTTAATCGAACTTACAGAAATTATGGGAAACTTTTTTTTTTTACAGTGTATACATTCACGAAAGGTTGAGGTTGTTTCAGTATTGTTTATTTTTTAAAATGCAGCACTTATAAAAATATATATTTTATTTTGTAGATAATCAAGCAAATATTTTGTGACTGCTTACTCCAACAAAAAAAGGTGGCATTCATTTTTTATATGATTCACCCAACTTACTTACGAGGAATTCGTAGGATTTCAGTTGTACAAAAATGTACGATTTTAAAAAGGAGGTGTGGCACCCAATCCCACCCCAACTGTCATTGGGTGATGAGCAAATCTTACTACATTGTACGAACTAGATAGTATGAATTCATACTATTTAGCCACTAAATCAAAAAGTTACAAAATGCCGTGAGATTGCGTTGATCTCATTTAAAGTCCACCTTTTCTTCTTCTATGCATCTTTCTTTTTTTTTTTTAATAAAACCTTTAATCATCCCACATGGTCAGGGTGATGGATGTTTCCTGAGCAATGAGCAATATCAGACAAGACCCAGTGCCATATGGCTTTATATACTCGTGGGAGGCGTGTGTTGTGCGTTACGGTATGTATTGTGCATTAGTGCCCCCCACTAGTGCCGATATACAGCCATATCGCACTGCTGCATGTGTGATAGTGTTTTTATACAACAGTTAGATGGCATGAAAGTGTATATGAAAAATAAATAAAATGTTAAGACTCTCGAAATTATAAATATTTAAAAATAGGCACTATCCTTATACAGTATGCATATGCATAGTTACAATCTAAACAAATACATTCTCCACTAATACAGCCCCAAAAATACATTATGTTGTCCAACAGCAGAAATATTTGTCAAACTGTAGAGTGTTGCTGTATGTGGACCGATGTGGGTGGAGTAATACACAAGGATGAAGGGTGAAGAGGTTGTACAAGTGCTGTTACTGTCAGAATATTGCATGGCTATCAGCCAATCAAATCCAAGAGCCAGACAGAACTGTTGTATAAATATATATTTAACCACTAATATAATCTTAAAACACACACAAAAACAGATCTAGATTCAGTTGTTTTTAAGGCGTGTAAAAAAAAAGAATAAATAAATAAAAATCACTGTCAGATTCCTTGGGGTCAAATTAAAATAGAATGAGAAACCCCTATATATATATAACTCCATTTGCTTTTCTGTTGTTTTTACTAGTATAAATATAGTATAAATAGCATCTAACTACATTTATTGCACATAAATCAAAAGGATTGTTCATTGCACTTAGGGTAGCATTAACAGTTTCATTTAAGCACCAATTCTCACTTGTAGCTTATTACCTGCCTGTTATTAAAAATAGGCTGTTTACAAAGTACATATTCTGCATGATCTTTTTTTACCCCCTCGAATAATTTGTTCATTCATTTTCTTGTCGGCTTAGTCCCGTTATTAATCCGGGGTCGCCACAACGGATTGATCCGCCAAATTATCCACCACGTTTTTACTCAGCGGATGCCCTTCCAGCCGCAACCCATCTCTGGGAAACATCCACACACTCATTCATACACACACTCAAACACTACGGACAATTTAGCCTATCCAATTCACCTGTACCACATGTCTTTGGATTGTGGGGGAAACCAGAGGACCCGGAGGAAACCCACGCGAACGCAGGGAGAACATGCAAACTCCACACAGAAACGCCAACTTAGCTGAGCCAAGGTTCGAACCAGCAACCCAGCGACCTTCTTGTTGTGAGGCGAAAGCACTACCTACTGCGCCACTGCGTCCCCCTCCCCCACCCCACCCAAAAAAAAAACATGACTACTCAACTAATAATTAATAAAAAGAAGCAAGTGAGGAGCTTATTGAGGTAAAAGTCACAATTAATAGATTATTAGTAGTGCAAATTGTACCTTAAAATAAAGTGTGAACGTAGCATCTATCTATACTTGTACTTTGTGCAAACATCATCTATTGCTATGCAAAGCACAAACAGAGACTTGAGTCATATCAGTAGGAAATACTGCATCCATAAACTGTCTCCAAAATCTGACAATACGAAGGCATCCTAATAAACAGGATGCAAGGCTCCCCTCTTCCTACCTCCACATACCACCTGCGAAGGCTTTCAGATGCAGTCAATGAATCGTCCCTTGACTCTTGATAAAGAAACAGGTGTGAGTCCACATGTCTAGGCAGGCAGTCCGCTCAGATGTATAAGTTAGGACAAAAATAACAGAGATGCGCATTTGCTCAGAGTTAGACTTAGTTAACTTTAGCCTGCAGCAAAATTGTTCAAGTCATACAGCAGGATAAGCACTTGTCGAACAGAGCGCTCACTGTTTATATTGACATCAGCTCCGTCTTTGTGTGCCAGCACCTCCTTAAGATGGCATCCTCGTCTCGTCCTTGATTTATGATGCATGAAATCCTCTGTCAGAACCAACACAACATAATCAGCCTCAGGTCACTTTAAATGCTCTCATGATTTGCAAACAAGATCATTGGCACAGTCACTGTCATTTTAAAGATATTTGGAGAAAAATGCACTATTATAGCGGTCAAAAGCTTGGGTTCATAAGGTTTTTTGTGTGTGTTTAATAGATCAAAAATACAAACAAAATGTAAAATTGTAAAAAAAGATACAAATGTAAAATAACTGTTTATTGAATGTAGTTTAAATGTTAATCCTTTAGAAATCTTTTTAATACAGTCATCTACTGTTCAAAGAACATCAAGCAGTATTGAAAACTGATAGACTGCTTCATATTTTTTGAGGAAACTGGTTCATTCAATTCAATTTACGTGTTTCCATTACGGACACATTGAATTGTTTAAGAGTTATTGTAAAGACATTTATAAATGTAAAAAGGAGAATTTATTTCAAATAAATGCTGTTGTTTTGAACTTTATTTTCATCAAAGAATCCTAAAATAATCACATGTATTATGGTTTTCACAAAACTATGAAGCAGAACAAATGTTTTCAACATTGATAATTATAAGATATAATTGATCCCAAATAGCAATCATTAAACTAGAATACTACATTAAATTTGACAAACATGATGTCACATTGTCATATCTGTAACTTTTTTAAACATAAAAAAACTATTAAATATTTGTTTAAATTACCTATAAGAAACAGATTTAAATAGTCATTTAATGATAATAATTGATACAAATGCACATTTTCTGAATGAAATTTAGGTCAATAATTCAATATTAATATATCTGATTCAGAATTACATAGAGACAAGGGAATTGGCTCTTTTGACTCATTGTAGCAGTGACTACATGCTAATAAATGACTAAATATCTGCTATGGCTACATGTTACATATCCATATGAAGGATGTTAATTCATCAAAATAAAACAGCAAATCAGCATGTTACACTTAGACATTACATTGTATTTTTGCTGTAACTTGCTGGCGGCACTGTTGCCTGTAATTTACCACAACTGACCCTTTACAGTAATTTACCTGTAAATTTTTTTTGTTTGTTTTTGTTTAAGTAGCAGGAACATACCGAAATTTCATTATACAGTAAAATTGCTTTCTTTTTATGGTTAAATGACCTTTACCACATTTTACTTTTAAAAAATAGCCATTTCTAAAGTACTTTTACTAAAATATATTTACATTTTACACCAGCAGTACTAAACCTTACTTTTAGTAATTACTATTTAATTTAATATATTCCAAACAAGTGACAAGATCCTATACAACAATGATATTATTAATTGTTATTATATCTATTTGAAATGGTTTAAAAAAAATTTTTTTTTCGTTCATTAAACTATTTTAAACACATTTTGTGATACAAGATGTTCGATTAACTGTCATTTTTGTCTTCAACTACAGTAGCAGTCCTTGACTACTTTGATTACAGTAGAATACCGCAAATTCCGAATATGCAGTAAGTTGCTGTAAAAGTTTTAAAATTACAGTAGTGAACTATAAAGAATGCATGTGATATTTTACCGGGCGTTTTTGCAGTAAATAACTGTAATATTGCAAAGTCTAACAGTTTAGAAAAAAGTCTGCTTTAATTTTTTTATCACAAGAATAAATTTAATTATAAACAACATTTAATAAAAATATTTGAAATTATAATGATATTTCTTCTTTTGCAGGTTTTACTGTATTTTTGATTTAAAAAAAATGCAGCCTTAAAATATGCATAAAATATGCTTACCTTTGAAGATAAGTTCCAAAAAATAATACATAAAAAAAAATCTCACTTGTCCCAAACTTTTGACCGGTAATGTATGTGGCATTATAACTTATAAAATCACTCATTTCCCAAGCTGAAGTGCTTGTTTTCAACATTTATTCAGAAAAGATCAATTTGTAATTGGATTTAACTTCATGCACTAAAAGGTTATTTCAGGTAAATGCCCTCTAGTTTTTTTTTTTGTTTTTTTTTTTTGAGTAGAAAATTGCCCCTGCTCAAGGTCTATCAGCAAATAAATTGACCAATTATAGACAACGAGCCCTATGAGTGTTCTTACATAAATAAACAAGGTTGAGGGGCTGAATTATGCATTGTTTCAATGTTCAGTCTCAGCTTTTAGATGTAGAAAGCAGGTCAATAGTGTGGGTTTGTGAGGTTAATCAAATTGAAGCAAATGTGTATTCTCTAAGCCTTAAAGTCAACATTCATGCCACTGTTTACAAAATCTGCATTAGCGTTGCTGCTTGAAAAAAAAACATTTCCTTTAGCACTGCATGCTCACAGGCTGGATGGAGGACTAGGAGTGCTATTTAATAAGATTATAGTTATGAATTTAATAATTTAATTAAAATATAAACTGTATCAAATACTATAATTATTAATTATTTTTGCATTTTATTTTGCTAACTAATTTACTATAAATTAAAACATTAAGATGTAAGATATTTTATTCTTAATTAAATAAATATATAGTTAAATATTTAATTAAATTTAAATATTATAAATTATTACATTAAATTATTGTAGGTACAAA
The DNA here is from genome assembly GCF_052040795.2 of Danio rerio. Classification (NCBI taxonomy): domain Eukaryota; kingdom Metazoa; phylum Chordata; class Actinopteri; order Cypriniformes; family Danionidae; genus Danio; species Danio rerio. The sequence continues at coordinate 27,618,916 of NC_141038.1, forward strand.
TTAAATGGTAACACTTTACACAAACGGTACATGAAAAAATGATGTACTAATATGTAAATTAAACATTACTTCATTATGAACTAAGGATGAGTTTGATGGCATGCGTTAATCAAGAACTTACTTTAACATGAGTCACATGAGCTCATGTGTGAATAACGGCTACCTTAATTACTTGTTGGTTGTGTTTGTTAATTAATGTATTAATTAACACTTCAAATTTAGCTAAATGTAACTATCATGAATTCATGTATCTTTATGCAATGGCTTTACTTGGAGGTTTACATTATCTTTAACTCATTTTTAACAAGTGAACTCCTGTGTTTAAATCTAACAGTTATGCATGTTTGTTTAGTGCATATTTACAATAAAAAACAATAGAAAGTGTTTTGACCACATCAAAATGAACAGTTTAAACACAGGAGTTTACAAAGAGGTCATGTTAATATATCATTAATTCATGTTGATCATATTTAGCTAAAACCAAAGTGTTCATACATTAGTTAATAAACATGTGAAGTGTTATTACTGTAAAGTGTGCCACATTAATTACCAATTTAAAAAATATAAATTTATAAATTTGTAAACATTTTCACATTTGTACTAATTTATTTATTTTATTTGCACATTAACCAAAGTAAATAGCGACTCAAAGAGATGATATAATCAATTAAACAATGTATTCATAATTTATTAAGTGTATAGAAATCAATCATTAAAATATCAAATATGTTAATATTACACCAATCTGAATAGTGAATGTGATTAAATACATTTAGATATAATCAAATAAACTGTTTAAACTTTTTATATCATAAAACATATTGAAGCAAATATATTATTTAAAAATATTAAATTAAATTCTTAAATTTAAATTCTTAAATAAAAATGTGATTACACACACTGCATTTTTTCTATTATTTCTTCAAAATTTCACGTTGAATTTTTATGTTACTTGCTTTTTTATAACTGCAAATTTATTTTCTACAGTATGTGTCTATTTTGCAATTTTAAATGTGGTTAATTTTTGTTATATATTTTAAATTAATAACCAATTCTTTTAACATATTTCCACAAAGAGGTGGTTTTACAGTGCTGTATCTTTAAAAATACATTTTAATAACAACAATTTTGAATTCAGTGGCTTGCGTTTACTGGCTAAAGTGTAGTGTCACACAAAGCGTCTTTCAGGTCTAAGTGCTCTATCAAACTGTATTGGGAGACTCAACAAATAGTAATAATAAACGTTTACAAAGCGATGTAATACTTTCAAAAATCACGATCGCAATATACATCAATGACTAATAATACCTTTATTTTTTATAAACTGTTAAAATATTGGTTTCTGAGATGCAGCAAGTATAGAGACTGTTATGTACGCCATGATTTTATATAAAAAACACTTTAACGTGTGTTATGACTAAAAAGTAGTCAAAAACAAACATTTCCTCAATTCAAAGGAGTAGCGGATTGGACCCAGAAACAGTATTTCAATGTCACCGATACGTCATGATGACTGAAAGAGCAGATTGCTACTGTGAAAAAACCTATGTGACTGTTTCTAATGCAGAATTTATTATAAAACAAATTTCCTAGATTCAAACTAGAGGAAAGAGCGGCTGCCTGGGAAAACAAACTGCAGTCAAACATAGAGGATGTCTATAATCAGTTAAGGGCGCCATATCAAATCTGTTTTTCCTTTTGGCAGGGTTATTTCAGAGTCATTAAAACAATGTCTTGTTTTGTAGCCATAAAATTACCACCAGAAAAATTTTAAATCAGGGAACCAATACTGTTGAACCAAGGAAAAACAACTTTAACCACAGGGGAAAATACAAAAGACAGCGTAATAAAAGCCAGAATTCTGTGCAGTCTTTGACTAAAGGAAGATTGACAAAGGCAAGACTGAACAGAGACAGAGCAGAGGCCTTTACCTGACACTACAGGAAACCACACTCGTCCCCTAGTGCTTCTCATATAGTGCCCATGTTTATTTTTCCCTTCTGGAGCTGCTCCTCTCAAACTGCTGGCCTAAATCCCAACAAAATATTCAATAAAGCATATTTAATGAAGTTAGTTCTGCTTACAAAGTAAAACACTTAAGGCAAGACACTGCAGGCAAAATACAGTTTTGTCAGTCACCTGTCAGTTTTGAGATTTTGGTCTTTTGGATTTAATTTAACTTTATTGGATTTGATTTGATTTTTTATGTATTTATTTGTCCATTTTTTTTATCCTTTTTCTTTATACTTCATCAAAATTAGTTATTTTATTTAAAACTCCTCTTCAGTGCATACACATAACTTCGTGTTTTTTTTTTCTTTTAATTTTTGTATTCTAAATTATTAGTTAATTATTATTATTAATTAAATCAAGTGCCATTGAAGGCATTGATGCTCTGTTTAAACTGTTCTCAGTCAAGTGGCTTAGGTGATGCAAAAAATCTGTAAAAAACAGTTTCACAAGGCCATTTAGATGAACCTTTTCATAAAAAGATCACAGGAATTTCGTATTGTTTATTTTTGTGCTTTCACCTCACAAAAAAAATAGATAAATAAATAAATAAATAAAAAAAATCACAGTAAGCGAGATTTGCAACAGATGATATAAAACATCTATACCACAACATGTTTGTTGCCTCATTACAAACATACATGTTTTGTCCTCAATACAAATGTGCACAAAAATGATCACAATTTACACATTAAAAAAATACAGTTAACAGTTTTTATGCCTCTTTGGTGTGTGGTGCTTAATAAACTCATAATTTTTCTTTCCCAAATTTTGTATTCCGAAAAAGCTGTAAACAGATGTAATGCTGTTGCACTGACTTACCCTATGGGCACTGACTGTCTTATTTTCAAAATAAGAGCCCACATCCCTGCTGCAAAAACCAGCTTAAACCAGCTTAGTCTGGAAAGATTGTTGTAATCTCAATAGGAAATACTGTAGCCAGTCAAATGCCTCCTGGGGTGTGCATGTTAAAGATGCAGTAGTTGTCTTCAAAAACATTTTTTTGTTGTGCTGGTTGAAAGTCTCTTTGCATTCCAATAGTAATGATTGAAGTAAATTAATTAAATGTATTTATATGTTTTTTTTTTTTATATTCTGGGTAAGGCATAAGAATAAAAAAAATCTTTATACTCTATTCACCTACAGTGTCTTGTCTTAAAGAAAATTTTAAGCACACCAAACAAACGACATGGCTGTCACATCAGAAGAGAAACCGTCCTAATATTAATGTTATAAAAAGTAAGTAAAATAAAAAAAAAAAAATGAAAAACATCTAGATTTTATTACATTAACACAAAAAATGAAACTGCTTGTCTAAATCCCAGCCAAATATTTCGTAAGTTCAATAAAGTTTATATCCAACTGCATACAACATAAAATACTTCAGAAAGATTTGTAAGCACAAAGAACAAACAACACGCTGTAACATCACAAGAATAACAGCCCTTTTCCGAGTTAGATCTGAAAAGGCCTCTTTTATCTGTTTTATTGTCTGTCAGAAGATATCTCATAGCAAAATATAATAACTGCTCAAATCAACTCTGAAGCTCATTTTATGTAAAGTATTAAAAAATTAGTTTACAATAGCATCATTTAACCTAAAATAAAACTGCATGCTGACCTAAATCCCAGCAAAATATTCAATAGATTCATACTAAAGCATATTTAATCAAGTTAGCTCTTTTGACTCCACACAATTTACAATACTTAAGCAAGATTAATAAGCTCACTAAACAAATAACACGGCTGTCACATCAGAAGAGATACAGTTACATCAGAAAGAGGGGTTGAGCACGTATACTCAAGATCAGTGTTGTCGTGCACCTACTGAAGGGCGGGACGGAGGGTGTGTCGCGTCGCGGGGGCACTTTTGATCATTTTGGAAGGGCACTTTCTATCCAACACTAAAAAGGGCATGTGCACTGCACAGGTTGAGCCCTATGTGTGCACGTGCCTGCTGTCAGTGGATATATCATAACAAAACATAATAGCTATAATCCTGAATGCTCTTTTAAAAAATACAGCAAACTAAAATAAAAGAAAGAAAAAAAGAAAGAAGGAAAGAAAGCAGTAGAAAGAAAGATAAATCACAATATTATCATTTAACTTTATTTTGCATTGTGTAAGTGTAAATATTCCTACATACATCATGTATTCAGTTACTATTAATATAATTGAAGGTAAAATATATTAAAGAGCCCCTATTATTGGTTTCAATATTTGGTGACCTTTCGTGCACCAACACAGCACTGAGTGAGGTTTAAATTTGAAATTGCACCGTGTTTTAAAACTATTGATTCTTTAATGAAATAGTCGACTCAGAGTCAAAAAAATTTATCGTGTTGGGTTTGGATCTTTTGCCTGAACGCATCAACGTCAATTCGGTTCATCCCAAAAGTATCTGGATGCAGCCTTTATGATGCAACCTGAGATTACATAACTCAGCGATGCAATGTCAGACACAATGCACTCAAATGGAGCGAGTGACAACCCTGTGAGGGGTAGGGTTGTGGGTGGGGTTAGGTGAGCCCATTAAAAAGCATTGGATGCAGCTCAGATTGCACTGCACCAGGTCTGCATCCAGACCACTCTTGTACATCCAGAAACATGAAGTGCCGGATCTGGCAAAACGTGAACGTACTTTTCCCTACAGTTCATATACAGTTCACAGTTTCTTCTTCCTCTGGATCATAACATTAAAGTGTAATTACAATTGTTGCCTCGTTTTGTGTATAGTTTGCAAAATATGTATTTAGTTGTGTGTTGGAAGTTGTAATTGCTCCATGTGGCTTGTAATCACTTATCTATTATAGATCAGTGCTTGTACTGTATCTTTCAGGTTAAATCTGTTTGGGCTATTTACATATTGCATCCAAAACCATTGAAAACACTGTGCGTGCTTCTTTCTTTATTGATTTTAATGCATTTCTAAACTCGCGATCCTCTGTCATTTGCCCTTGCTATGACCCCCATCAGCTGTTCCTCATACGCTGTCAATTTTCAAAATAGTTCAACTTTTGCTTCTGTGTGGATTAATACTGAATCTGTGTCGGAGATATTACTTAGAGTTAGGGTTAAGAGTAGAGTAATATGCTGGTGTTTAACGGCATTGCTTTATTGCAATCCTGCATTGGACTCTTGCATACTCTCTGTTACTTTATAGCCATGCTGGGCATTTCTCTCTGTTCATGCTGAACCCAGTCGACCAATTACAACATACCAGGTCATCGGACCAATCACAGCAGATTAGCCCCACTCAAAGGAGGGGTTTGGGAACAAATTAATCGCTGAACGAGGGAGTTGTTTGGGATAATTTGGTAAAAATAAATGCAGATTATAAGGCAATGAAGTAATGCATGCACATAAGTCAGTCTCCCCGTGCTCATGTGGGTTTCCTCTGGGTGCTCCAGTTTCCCCCACAAGTCCAAAGACATGCGCTATAGGTAAATTAGGTAGGCTAAATTGTCCATAGTGTATGTGTGTAAATAGTTGTATGGATGTTTCCCAGTGATGGGTTGCAGCTGAAAGGGCATCCACTGCATAAAACATATGCTGGATAAGTTGGGAGTTCATTCCGCTGTAGTGGTGACCCCAAAATTATAAAGGGACTAAGCTGAAAAGAAAATAAATGAACGAATGAAATTAATTACAGTTAGTAAATAAAACTTCTGGGATAAATTCTACAAAAATATTCATTAATAAGTTCAATACAACACACTGAACTGAATCAAAAGAGAAATAACTAGATCAGGAAAAAGTCTATGTTATCTTCTTCATGGTCTATCAGAGGCACACACACACACACACACACACACACACGCACACACACACACACGCACACACGCACACACGCACGTACGCACGCACGCACGCACGCACACACACACACACACACAAAAACTAGTCAAATTTAGTCTAAATGCAAAAAAACTAAAATATTGAAGTGAATAACCTGTTTGTAACTGGCCTTCAGTGTTCACTGACACCACGTCTTTAGAAGTAATAATACCAAGCCTGTTAAAGCACTGGTCTTCTCTCTGTTGTGCATGTGTTCTGCCCCATTAAGGTGTTTGATTCTGGAAAGGTACATGTTGTTACAAAACCAAGGCCAGATGCTGGTGTCAAATTCTCAAGTGCAGAGCAAACTATAAAGGGCAGATAGTCTGTGTGAGTCTTTAGTATTGTACTGCACAATAGCGAATATGCAAATTAATGTTACATTTAAGTCCTGACCAATGTAATATTTTGTAAAGGTAACAAGCTGGTGAATTTACATATTGTAGGAGCAGGATAAAACATAATGATTAGACATTAATAAAATCAGTGATTGCTCTGTATTTTAAATTTCTGCAATCACATGATGCGATTTCACAGGTCAGAGTTTACTAAGCTTAAACTTTGCAACATAGTGCCATGCAAAATTTATCGCACAAGCTTCACGAAGACAGAATGTTAAATTTTAGTTATTTTAAACATATTTTCTAAGTGCTGCTTAACAGTTTTCCAACACATTTTTAAACACATTAGTTTTCATATCTAATTTATTTAGTCTTTGCCATGATGAAAGTACAAATAATTTTACTAGTTATTTTGCAAAATGCTTAAAGAGCAATTTAAAGGTTTAATCTAGAAAACCTAGAAAAAAAAAGGTTTATTATATTTATACAACAGTTCTGTCTGGTTCTCGAATCTGATTGGCTGATAGTTGTACAATATTCTGCAATATCAAAACTCGTACAGCCTCCTCACCCTACTGTATTACTCCGCCCACATAGAAGGACAGCAGATCAATAAATTCACTACAGCTTGACAAATATTGCTGTTGGACAACATAATGCACTTTTGAGGCACCCATTTTGAGGATTTTTTAGTAAAGAATGTAGTTGTTAAGATTGCAACTATGCAGTTTTTTTTATAAGGATAGTGCCTATTTTAAATATTTATAATTTTGGAGATACAGCGCGTTGGCATCCATCAGCCTGTCATACTGAGAAGAGCAAAGTTGGTTAACGTTCCACCACAAGATGGTGACAGAGACTGCTTAATAAGCCCTTAGAGGAAAAAAAAACTCAACGTAATTTCAAACTACAACTGATCATAATTATAAAACTGGTAAGTGACATTCTAAGTCGATCTCTCTTTTGTATGCTGTATTTATACCATAGTTTCATAGTGTTTGCTTTAGCTTTTTCGGGGTTAATTATTGTGATATCTCAGTTGCAAGAGAAATACTGGGAAATGTCTTTAGACTGATGACATTTCATGCCGTTCAGCCTTTTAATTTTAAAATGTGAGCAAAATCACCTGTTTTGTCATCACTGTAGATATTACGCTAGAAAATGTTTTAAATACTCTTAAGTAACGTTTGTGAAGTAGAAACGATTTCTGCTGTTCTGTCGTTATTAGCAGATTTAAATGAATGGCGGAAAAAAGTAGTTTCCTATACAAAAGTATTTTTTCACTCTTCGTGTTTGATTTTCTTTTTTATATAAACAATATTAAACAGAAAATTATTTTAAAAAAATAATGAACTTAAAACTAAAATCTCTTGAAAAAGATATATTATAGGAGATTCAGTGAACCTTACCTTACTCTGTTAAACCTCACTTAAACATCATATTTAAAATATTACACACTACATTTCATGTATACATTTGAAAATATTTTTAATGTCCAAAAAAATAAAACAAACCATAGCAACATTTGTATTTTACACATTCATTTTATGACTGATAAAAGCTTGACATTGTGCTCATCAACATGGTCGACAAATGCTTTTAAAGCTCAGGAAATGAAATCCGGGCAGCTTGATAAAGAAGGTGTAAACATAAGAGATGCAAGTTTAGGACAAAGTTTCTCCTGAAAATATACAGTTTGTGAGACAGAGCTCAGAATCAGCATGAACAGCCTGTGGGTTCCTTGAATTGCTGCAATTTTTGGCTGACACACTGAGAAATCAAAGCTTGGCATGGTTTTGTTGGACCGCACTGAACAAGTACAGAGGATTCTTCTACCTACAGGTTTCAAAATGCCTCAGTGAACATTGTGTTTATCAAGCCAATAAAGCCTTCTTTGAATCATAAATCCTGAACATGATGAGCAAACAACATCAAAATAAATTATCTAAAAGGCATACCTGTTTTTTGTGGTTATGTTATATAAATTTGTAGTACAACACGTCTTTGTAAATTAGGTCAAGGTGGGGCGAGATAATTTGTGCCACAAATATGTATGCCTTTGGTGTAGTTCTCTTGGCTGACAGCAAAAATTAATTGCAACAGCAGCTACACAGAAATGCATAGAGCTTCAGTGCAATTTAGAAATACTGCTTAGAATATAAGGAGGTAGAATAATGAATGCTTAAGTTACACAGACAATAATTTCTACAGACAATAAGCTTGAAAGTGGTCCAAAACAGTTTCTAATAGGTTTGCAATCAGCACTGATTTGTGTGCGCGCGCATATGTGTGGGCGTGCTTGCGTGTGTGTATGTTTTGGCTATACTCATACATGACAGCTGTAATTGGGGGGCAGAAAAATGTAAACTTTCGAAAACAGTTGTCAAAGTTTCTCTATTTAAACTACAAAAAGCAATTAAAAAAAAATAATAAAATATTGAATCAAATTTTTTTTTTTTTAAATAAACCGATTATTTAGTTACAGTAGCTAGTTAGTTAGTATGTGTGTAGTATGTTTTCTGTTTATAGGCAATTACTTGACAACTAAAATGTCAACAACAGACTACAGGTCCAAACACTCACCGGCCACTTTATTAGGTACACCTTACTAGTCCCGTGTGGCCTTCAGAGCTGCCTTAATCCTTTGTGGCTTAGATTCAACAAGGTACTGGAAATTTTCCTCAGAGATATTGGTCCATATTGACATGACAGCTGCAGATATAATGGCTGCACATCCATGATGCGAATCTCCCGTTCCACCACATCCCAAAGGTGCTCTGTTATATTGAGTTCTGAGGAGGCCATTAATGGGCCTAAAGTGTGCCAAGAAAATATCCCCCACACCATTATGCCACCTCCACCACCCCGAACTGTTGATTCAAGGCAGGATCCATGCTTTCATGGTATTGACACCAAATTCTGACCCTACCATCAGAATGTTGCAGCAGAAATTGAGACTTATTAGACCAGGCAACGTTTTTCAAATCTTCTACTGTCCAGTTTTGGTGTGCCTGTGTGAATTGTAGCCTCAGTTTCCTGTTCTTAGCTGACAGAAGTGACACCCGGTGTGATTTTCTGCTGCTGTAGCCCATCTGCCTCAAGGTTAGATGTGTTATGCATTCAGAGATGCTATTCAGTAGGGATGTAACAATATTGTAAATACAGTCATACCGCAATAGTAAATTTTTTCAATATTACCGTAGGCACATGACTCAATAAAACTATATTTCTGAGAAAAGATTGCTTAGCGGAATGAAACGAACGGGAGGTAGCGGGAACTACAATTGGCCTCAGCCTAGGCTTGGCCATCATCCTTTACGGTCTGTTGTCACTACAGATCCAGTAATGCGGAAATGGAGTGTGTTGCTAGTAGCGGGGAAGAAAAAGAGCTGGAAATGATCGAACCTAAAGCGGGTTTTAAATCGGATGTGTGGAAGCATTTCGGTTTCTTTCTAAAAAGATACGAAAAAGGAAAAAAGGTGACAGACAAAGAAAAAACAGCAGTGCAATGCACAACGTCACAGAAACCTCAGTCCCAAATGAAAGGTTTTTTTTTCTGTTTCAGGGGACATGCCCAGAGATCCCAGCTTTTACAGATTATAGTTATATGATCATTTTCCTTAAAAAACCATCTCTATCTAAGTGAGTGAGTGATTAAATGTTGAATGTGATGAGTTTTCAACAATACTAAATTGAAACTTATTTTTTTTTAATATGGTTTAATAGTTTTTTGTTATTAAAATTGAAAAATTGAAGCTCCTGTTTTAAAACTTACAGATAGATGGTTAATTTGTATGTCATTTATATGTTCAGTGCTAAGGTAAATACTTTTGGCACTTTTTTCGAGTCTTTTCATTAGTTTTGTTTTTCCTGTAAATTATTCAATAAATACAGTACCGTGCCATTCATACCGAGGTATTATCGTACCGTGAAATTCTGATACCATTACATCCCTACTATTCAGCATAACTCAGTTGTAACGAGTGGTCATTTGAGTTACTGTTGCCTTTCTATCACCTGGAACCGCTCTGGCCATTCTCCCCTGACCTCTGGCATCAACAAGGCATCTGCGCCCACAGAACAGCCGCTCACTGAATATTGTCTCTTTTTTTTCCGACCATTCTCTGTAAATATTACATAATGTTCATGATTTTATGTCATATTCTTATGTTTTGTGGCATAAAAGAAAAATGTATAAGTTCCCCATCCAAAATAAGACTTTTTGTCTTAGATTTGTAGTTCAGGGTCACAAATGCACATTGCGAAAAGTATTTTCTTCCATTTTGTAATGTTTATTCAAGTAACTCAGCTTCTCAAACAAGCAATAAAATGTAGGGAGGGACTTTATTTTGTCAGTAGGGAATTAATTGGATTGTTGGATCAATACTGTTTGATACTGCTGTGAACTCATGTGATTGACAGGTTGTTCTGCCTTTGAGCAAGAAAATGCAAGAGGGACAGGATGTTATTTTGATTAAAGAGTTGCACAAGAAATTCAATTACAAACTGGGAATCTTGATTTCCCAGTGACTGTAAATTATGAGTTGTAATAACGCAACTATGGGAAAACCACTGAACTGCGCCACAAACATTTGGACAGCTGATGACGCTGATCTCCATCTGGAAGCTCTTTTATGTGCTGTTCCACACATGTAAGACATCAGCTGAACTTTATTACTCACCCTCTGAACCTCCACCAGCACCCTGTTTGTGTGTTCGGTGGGGAGCGGCTCTGTTACATAAACTGCACGAGTACAGAATTCCAGAAATTCCTGCTGGAGAAACAACTATATGATCCCAAAAGAAGGAGTTACAGCAAATGACGACAGAACTGACTCAAAGCACGCAGCTGATCCATCAACAGGCCGGACACACAGCCATTACAAAACCTTTAGGCTGTCATTTCCTTTTAACAGAGTATCAGAGGCCTGGACTGTCTCACTGCACTCATGGGAAAGTCAGGATAGGAAATGATCTAAACCACCATCAGCAAGACAAAAAAGCATCATGATAATACTAGTCTGATCATCTCTGAGCGTTTCTTAAGACGTGATCTTATCAAATCACTGAAAGTGAGAAACTGTGAAGGGTCTGGCAATACATTTGATCTGGAACAACATTATTGATAGCTGTAATTATCTGCATGTTTCTTCCCATCCAGATACAAGAGAGAAACATGAAAAAAAGCTCTTGCAAACTTTGATGCAGAGGTTAAATGAAAGACAGACGGAGTGTTCTACAGCCATCTAGTGGCAAGTGAAGTGTAATAATCTTGGCGTGAGATAAGCCGTGAAACAGAAAAACAGAAAGCCATATACTATTACATATATGAAACATAATAATCATTTTTATACACAGTATAAGTTATTAAACTCAGAATTTCATAAGCATGTAACACAGGATAATGATTATTCTGTCAAGCTTTATTGAAACTTTGAGAATATTTCATATTTTAAAGTTTGTCTGACACTTCATTTGAATGAATGAATGAATGAATGAATGAATGATTAAAATAAATAAATAAATAAATAAATAAATAAATAAATAAGCCAAGTTATTATTTGAGCTCCTGAGTAGACCAAAACACCATCTTGTGGATACAAGTGTCATTGCAGTGCTTTTAAGTAACATGACTATAATTTAGCCATTTGTACTAATACACAATAACCAGAGTTTTAAACGCGACAGAATTGATTTAATTTATTATAAATAAATAATATCAAAGCTAATCCTTTCAAAACAATGAAATAATTTGTAACTCATTTTGCACTGCTCACCTTGCAGTGCAGTATCTGTCGTATAGAGGGCAGTGGCTCACATAAAACGTCAATTCCCAATTGTTTTACTAAATTTGAAACTCATCTCAAATATTTGTAGTATATTACAGAACATGTAAAGACAAACTTGAACATCAATATTCTTACTTGAATGTCAATTTCCTGTCTGTGGATATGCCTTTGCCTTTGCTACAGGTGGAAAGCTGTGCTATCGAATTATCAAACGACGCCGGGTTAACTCCGTTAATTTGTGATAGCCTACCTGAGGTTTTCAGAGGCGTGCCCGAGCCAAGATGGCGGAAAGCTAACTGCTGCAGATGGTAAATAATTTTGCTGATTTATTTCACGTTGATTGTTGTTTTCTCATTAGTTATAGTGTTCATTTAAAGGTAATAATGCAAACATTGATATTTAGAGAAAATCAGCATGTCAATAATGTTGAGATTATATGTGCTCACAGTTGTTTGACAACTTACCTTTTTTTTGTCTACAAGTTTAATATATGTCCAAATTACTCACTAAGGCCAACAGCTTGACTGAAATTAGGCCAAGTTTAGTTGAGATGAAATCGTTTGAGTTACTTGTATGCACATTCATTTCAATGTCAAAAATGTTCAAACTTTTTTGTTGTTGTCTGGATAGAAGAGTAGTACAAAAACCAAGACCACAATCTTTAAGGATTAATTGCAGATACATTGAGGTAAAGTTGGATTATTCACACATTTGGATTTTCTTCTTGAAAATAAAATTTCAGATAAGTATTCATTGCTAATTCTAAATAGTGAAATCATATTATTAGCCAATGACTATCAACGTGGAACATTGTTTACAATCAATAAAGGTGTTGTTTTGAAGTCATACTTCCATGTGATAATAGACTATTCAAAGTACCATGGTGAACAATAAAGAGAGCACGTCACAAGTTATCACTAAACGAATGTGCAAATAAAACCCAACTTTACCTCAATTGCAGATATTGCGGTATGGCATTAGGTGAGCATCTCTGTCCCTGTCCTTTTAAATATCTATAGTTGTTAAATAATGCTTTAAAGGCTTAACAAACATGTTTTCAGTTACGGTATAAGCAAGAAAGTCAAGACTCCTCCAGAGGTTTACAGTACATCATCAATCTGTGACACGTTTGGTGACGGTGCACTACATTCACTCACAGAAATGAAATGGGGGCTGGCAAATAAAAACAATCTCTAGCATTGATTTTGATAATGGCTTTCTTGAAAAGAAAAATGGAAAATAAATGAAAATGGTGGTGACGATGGAAAGTCTTGGTTCGATGTTGTCATGCTAAATGTGTCAAGCTGTACTTCTATGGTTTCTTGGGTTTACCAGTAATCATAGAAGAAGCCCTAGTGCTGGATGCGTGGCTCAAAACTTCTGATTTTGGCAAAATTTTATCAGAGGTGAAATTGATTGCATTGGTCATTAATTGGATCTTGTCAAACTGTCAATAGCTATGTTTCCATCCACTTATTTTTATGCACATTTTCGATATGCGCATAAAAAACAGTTGATGAAAACGCCATGATGTGCATACATTTTAAAAATGTGCATAAAAAAACATATGTGCAAAACTGAGTAGGATAAACTTTTTAATTGACAAGAAAAGATGCACATAAACTGCGATGGAAACACTTTTAGCTCAAATTCCAGTATGCGCATTAAAAAAAGTCATCTAATTTTTTTTAAATGTTAAGAATGTTACTATTAACTACTATTTTGTGCTTCTGTAGGTTATGAATAAACTATAGTCATTATAATACTTTTTTAAAAAATGAATTAGATTTTTGGAAATCGCCAAGCAACCCCAGCTCATTGTCTCGCGACCCCCGCTTTGGGAACCACTGATTTAAACCACTAGGAAAGCTTGGGTTGAAATGCTGGGTCAAATATGGACAAAGCTAACTTAATTATATTTAACATAAACTAACCCAACATTGGGTTTGTCCACATAGAGAGTAGTTTTTTTTTTTTTTTACCCATGTGTCAACTTGATCACCTATTCTTTTATGTGCTTGCGCCTTTATTATAATAAATACAAATCATAATAAATAGTTTCTGTTACACACAATGACATTTAAATATTATTTCACATACATTGTGACATTTTATGAAAATTTGTAAAGTTTTCTTATGTTCATTTGTTTTTTTTTAATGTATACTTTTGTCAATTTACTTTGATGAAAATGAGAAGTCTCCACTTTGACCCATCTCTTATGCTACAAATTAGGGCTGTGCGATTAATCGCAAGCTTATCGCAAGAGGCTGCGCTATGGAATATATTTGTATGATTTAATTTCCCCAAGCAAATGCGTGACTGCCATCTGTGTGTGACAGTCTTACTAGCCAATTGTGTGAGCACACTTTCATTCTGCCCAATCACAATATTCCAATCTGCCTCTTATCAGTCATTTTAGTTTGCTTAGTGTTCTGTATTTTTAGAATTATTATTATTATTTCGTTATATATATATATATATATATATATATATATATATATATATATATATATATATATATATATATATAAAAACCTACATTATCTCCCTATAATTTGAGTTGAACTTGTTCACAGAACGGTGAGTTAATTTTATTTGGATGTACTGCTTGCTCTTGAGAAAAATCTTTGTTTAATTTCTGAATATTTAAAAACAGATTTGATTTTGAATGAACATTAAAGTTAATATCTTTTCTGTTTAGTTTGTTTTAAACCAACACTTATTTAGGAGTGAGAAGCTACAATACAGATTATTGAGCGGAAGCTTGACTACAAAATTAAATCGCCAATCAAATCGAAATTACAATATTCGTCAAAAATATTGCAATTATTTCCCCAAATCGCACAGCCCTAAAGTATGAATGTGCTTAGAGTGTAATTTGATTTTTTTAGACTGCGTTTGCCTTACAAGCATCATTGTGCTATTTACTTCTCCTGGATTTGTAAAATGTCCACTAAATGCACACATTGCATAGGTCATCCCAGTTGAGTACTTGTCTACTGTTTCATGAGTTCTGTGAATTTTTAGCACATATTGTACTTTTCACATTTGCACTGTTTGTTGTACTATATGGATGAATGTGTTATCGCTTTCTGTTTGCCCTGCTTTGTAATGGTATATATCCAACAGTGTCACGTATGAAGATCACTTTGTATGTGCACCCACACTGTTAATCATCACAATACATCTCTGCTCATATTTATAAAGTTTGAACTCTTGCCAGTGATTGCTGTTGTTTCCAGTTTTGCTTTAATTATTCATTGCATGCTGTCTTTTTTTTTTTTTTGTATAAACAAAAACATGTTATGCCATTGATTTTAACTGCAGAGTTGCTGCTAGACATCAGTCTGAAATACCATAATTATAAGTTCTGAGCACAACCAACCAAAGTTGTATTTACTGAAAATTTTAGATGATACATGAGCGTTGCCAAGTTGACATTGAGAAGGGGATTTTAGAAACACTGATCTATAATATATATAATACAATCTATCAATCATTTATATGTAGAGATCACTGAGTGGAAAGCAAGTCTGTAGTTTGGTTGACCTATAACCTTTTGTGGAGAGGAGAACCGTTTCACTTGTGAATGGTAGAAAATTATTAATTTCTTCCCAAAGCTTCCTTGTTGCATAATGTACATTTGTACACAGAGAAAGGAGCATGCACTGGAAACAAAATCCAGTATTGTTCTCCATGTTTCTCTTCAACCAAACCATTTGTACACTATGTAGTACGCAATGAAGTACACATCATTTTATATATATATATATATATATATATATATATATATATATATATATATATATATATATATATATATATATATATATATATATATATATATATATATACACACACACACTAGGGCTGCTCGATTTTGGGAAAAATCATAATCACGATTATTTAGGTCATAATTGTGATCACAATTATTCAAAACGATTAATGTTGAAGTTAAAATTATTAGCGCTCCTGAGAATAATTTTTAAAATAAATATTTCCCAAATTATGTTTAACACAGCAAGGAATTTTAACAGTATTTCCTATAATATTTTTTTCTTCTGGAGAAAGTCTTATTCATTTTATTTCGGCTAGAATAAAAGCAGGTTTAAATATTTTGAAACCTATTTTTAGGTCAATATCATTAGCCCCTTTAGGCAATATATATTTTTTATTGTCTGCAGAAGAATCTACTGTTATACAATGACTTGCCTAATTACCCTAATTAAGCCGTTGAATTTGAATGCTTGTATTTTGAAAAATATCTGGTCAAATAGTATGTGCTGTCATCATACCAAAGATAAAAGAAATTAGTTATTAGACACAAGTTATTAAAACTATAATGTTTAGAATTGTGTTGAAAAAAAATATTTTTTCCATTAAACAGAATTTGGGGGAAAAGGGTTGCTAATATTCAGGAGAGCTAATAATTCTGACTTCTGAACTGTACATATACAGTTATTTTTATAAAGAGAAATAAATACAACAGAATAAAAAATATGAAACAAACTGTGATTTAAGCATCTTAACTTTAAGAAAAACACTTTAGCTACAAAAGTCCCTCAGTCAAGAGCAGTGTGAGGGATTTTCTCCTTTTGTCATTTGAATAATAATGATAAAAACAGACGGCAGCAGGAATTGCGCGCTGTCACTTTAATGGTTTCGCTTTCACGTTTCTTTTGATCCTCAACTTATTTGTTTATTACTCATATTAGGGTTAATATTAACAATCAGTAAACACAGCATTTTGACACCTATTTGACCATTAAACCGCTCGCATTAAGATGACTTAATATGCTCAGCTCGTCACAGTGTTCGAATGAGACCACAAGGTGACCGCATGCTTCTGACTGTGTGCACAGTAGTAGTGTATAATAAACACACACACACACACACACACACAGGAGCCTGCGGTTTAGTTCACGCTTTTAAGAGCCACGGATGTTTACAACTGGAAAGGGGGCTGTAAATAATGGAACAATCATTTATTTCGATTAATGGTTTTTCATAATCGTAGAAGCCAAAATCAGAATCGGATTTTCAATTAGTTGTGAATTTCGATTAATATATATATGCAGTTGAAGTCATAATTATTAGTACCCTTTTTATTTTTTTATTTTATTATTTTTTTATTATTTTTTTTCGGCTACAATAAAAGCAGTTTTTAATTTTTAAAAAAAAACATTTTTGGGGCAATATTATTAGCCCCTTTAAGCCAAATTTTTTTTTCGATAGTCTACAGAACAAACCATCGTTATAGAATAACTTGAAAATAACCCTAACCTGACTAGTTCACTTTATTAACCTAGTTAAGCTGTCACTTTAAGCTGTATTCACCTTATTCTCAGCTGTCGAGCGGGCGCTGCCATTTGAATCTTTTTGTCTCATGACTCAATATGCTACTTGGTCTGTGTAGTCATGCAAACATTTGTTTGTTGAGCAAGTAGTTTGGCCATTTTCTGCCGTTTATTATTCCTAGTCATTTCTCCCATAGGCGACTGAATCAGAAGTTCTAAGACAATCGCGAAAACAGGCGCACTTCCGCATTTTAGAATAAGGTCAATAGAAGTGTCTTGAAAAATATAAAGTAAAATATTAGTTACTGTCATCATGGCAAAGATAAAATAAATCAGTTATTATATATATATATATATATATATATATATATATATATATATATATATATATATATATATATATATATATATAGCTACAGTGCTCAGCATAATTGAGTGCACCCCATTTTAAAAATAACTATTTGTATCCATTTCTCAGTCAACATAGGCAGTGTATTTTGGTGCATTTAAACAAAACCAATTTATGTTTGGTTACTTAATTAGTATTTTAATCAATATATTTAAAATTCAAAAGACAATACAATTAAATTTAAGCAAAATATTGATGAAATAAATTTCAACAAAATCTTTCTATTTTCTTGGTTCTCTTGATTTTTCCTCTTTTTTTATTTATATTTAATATATTTCTATAACATAAATTTGGGTGTAGTTTTTAGACCATTATCGTAAGTTATTTTGTTAGATAAGCTTCAGATTTGGTTTCAGTACTGACTAATCTGATGTATATGCACAAATATAATATAGTATAGCTTCCTATTAAAAATATAAATGGTAACACTTTACAATAAAGTTCATTAGTTAATGCATTTTCTAACAAGAACTAATCATGAACAACACATGTACAGCATTTATTAATCATAATTGAATATTTACTAATTCATTATTAACATCCAAGTCCATGCTTGTTAACATTAGTTAATGCATCATGAGTTAACATGAACTAACAATGAACAACTGTATTTTCATTAACTAACGTTAACTATCATGAATAAATACAGTAGTAAATGTATTGTTCATTGTTTGTTCATGTTAGTAAATGCATTAATTAACATTAACTAATGAACCTTATTGTAAAGTGTGACCCTATAAATTTAAAAGATAGATTTTTCCCCCAATTTCTGTTTAACGGAGAGAAGATTTCTTCAACACATTTATTCAGTTTTAATAACTCATTTCTAATAACTGATTCATTTAATCTTTGCCATGATAACAGTAAATAATATTTGTCTAGATATTTTTCAAGACACTTCTATACAGTTTTAAGTGACATTTAAAGGCTTAACTAGGTTAATTAGCTTAACTAGGCAGGTTAGGGTAATTGGGCAAGTTATTGTATAATGATGGTTTGTTCTGTAGACTATCGAAAAAAAAAATAACTTAAAGGGGCTAATAATTTTGACCTTAAAATGGTGTTTAAAAAATTAAAAACTGCTTTTATTCTAGCTGAAATAAAACAAATAACACTTTCTCCAGCGGAAAAAACATTATCAGACATACTGTGAAAATGTTCTTTCCTTGTTAAACGTAATTTGGGAAATATTAAAAAAAGAAGAAAAAAAAAATTAAGGGGGGTGCTAATAATTCTTACTTCAACTGTATATGCTGAGCACTGTATAAATGTACTCAAAAGCTATGTATTAACACTGAGAACAGGCTGCTTGGCTTCAATTATTGCAAATCAAAGTTTCAGACTTGTGGAATTATTGTGTTACAAATTCCGATCACACGCACAGTCTATTCACACCCGGCCGATTCAGACCTTACATTCTGCAATTGTTCATTTTCATATAATTGATTCTAAAAAAAATAATAAAAATACTTTAATAAAAATTAAAGTAGTTAAACTTCCCTTGGGTCGACAAGGTTGTGTTAACAAATAAAGAAACTTGTAAATACTATGATTGATGGGTCGCAGAATTATGTTGGGAGAGATTTGATATGGGATTTGACTTTTAGGTTTTCTGAATAGAAATATAAGCTTTGTTTCAACATGCGAATCTCACCACCACAAGGCTAAGTACGGTGTTGTGAAAGGTTGCCGGTATTGTCATGCAATATCTATCGTGTTCTCAGTGGTTTTAGCATGTTGCTATGCGGTTGCGAGGGTGTCTTAGGTGGTTGAAAGGGAATTGCTAGACTGTTCAGGGTGGTTCCTTAAAGCGCGTCTCCACATCTCTGAATCGCCTTCGCTGCAGTGCACACAAAACACAATGAGATCTTGTGTAGTCCATAATTTATTAGGTTATGTTATGTGAGATTGTATGGGGGATAACAGCCGTTCCACACTTGTCTTAAACAGGTAGTGCACTGCACGCTGTACCATGCTCCTTCGTTCTCCATCTCCCAGCATCTATTATTATTGGTAGTCGTATGCAGTATAGCTGGAGAGCAGATGGAAGGTCATTGTTTTCAATTACAGATTGCATCTTTGATACCCGGTATCAAATTGTTTATCGTGACATCATGTCTGCTGGCAGGATGAGAGGAACTGTATGGCTGACAATCTTGGACAAATATGCTGCCTTACTACACAGTGATGGAAGTGTGTATATTGGAGAAGACATTCTGTATTATTGTTTTTTTGTTTCTGTGAATAAGTATTATTAAGTAATAATTAAGGGATTGTTCACTCAAAAATTGAAACATATTCACTATTTACTCTCCCTCAAGTGGTTTCACATCTTTCTTGGTTTATTGTTTCTGTTAAACACAAAGGAAATTATTTAGAAAAAATGACAGCTGTAACTGTTGACTTCTATAGTTGGAAAAGCAATTACTATGGAGTTCAATAGCTGATACGATTTCTATTTTATTAGTGAATAATTGGTTAGCACAATTTAAAAAAAAAAATGTATTCAATATTTACTCTCTCAAGGGGTTTCAAATCTTTAAGTTTATTTTTACTAGTCCTCTGACGGTAACAGATTTTTTGTTACCGCGGTGATGAAGCAAAGAATAAAGTGGTATGTCGGTTAAACATATATAGGCAAAGTACTTTTTGTATTTGTATTGGTTTGAGATTGGTTTGCATTCTCACTACAAACTACACTCAAAAAAATGATATGTTGGCGTTAATTAACTTTTTTTTGTCCACTGGTTCCACGTAACCGAGTTAAGTTACCTTTAAGAAAGAATATTAATTTTAGTGAACTTAAGTTAGTTACATAAAGGTAATGTAATGTTGTTTAGTTCAATCAACGTAACATTTATAATTTAGCTTTATTCAATGTAGTTATTTAAGTTTAACTATTCTAAAATTGATATTGTTATGTTTAACCAAATAAAAAAACAGTTTCCGTTTCATTGAGTTTATTCAATAGCATTTTTACAATTTTACACATTTTCCGGCAATCAAATAATTATCAAAATCTAAAAATTGTCTTAATCTGTATCTTTACTTATTACAATAATTTTAAATATTAATACTATTAAAATAATAGTAATACAAGTATAAAGTAAATTAAAAACAATAAATTATTTACAAAAATATGCTTACAAAAGCATCATAAAAATACACTTTTCAAAATGATACTTTTCATACATTACAACAAAACATTCAAAAATAATATTCCGCCTTCAAATGATTCATAAAAATATACTTAGAAAAATTAAGTCTTCTTTTGTAAACTATACTGTACCTTCTTTACACTGAAAAAGCAGATAACACTTCAGTTGTTCAAAGAAAGATTAACATTTTAAAGCAAAGTAACATGATCAGCACTAAACCATAAATTAAACCAACCATCACAGAACATTCATCTCTGACATTTGCACCATTTCTGCACATTTGCACCAGACACTTTCTTACAACCACTCCCTATATCTAAAAAACAAACACAAAAAATAAAAAACAACAACATTGTGCATGAAGTCTGCTTCACACAGGTGAGTGGGCTTGACAAACCACATGTAAAAGAATTCTTAATTCTTAACATTCATTGTATAATTAGCACATCTTGGGTGTATTGCCTGTTCTTGTTGATTTGCTGAATATCTCCTCAATTGTAAGGTTCTTCAAAAGAGTCTGCTAAATGTTAATGTAGCTACTGTAGATCCATAAGGTGGTGTTGCACATCAAGGTTTGTGCTTCATCATGCCCAACATCCTAAAAATGTCAGATAAAAAAATTAAACATTTACCAACAGATCAAAGGTGAAAGGAGGAATTGGTTTAAGACGAAAATACAAAATGTTAAAAAAAATAAATAAATGTAAATAGCTTACCATGTACTCCCTCACTTAGGGGCTTTGAGGATGCATTCACACCTTTTTTTCCACTGGTGATGTTCTAAATGACATGAAGTGACAATTAGTAATTTACTAAATAATTAGTAGTTAAAATTACTAATAATTTTTACTGTACATCATTTTAATGTGTGTATAGGCATCTAAAGGCATAGTACCTGGATGATCCACAGTCTCCTCAGCCAGATATGGGACTTTAGAGGTTGAGTTGTAAACCTGTGAGGGAGAAAATAGATGTGAGTGAGCAAAGATTTGTAATAATAAAATATAATAATATAAATATATATAATATAGAATAATATATTTATAATAATAAAAATGAAAAAAAAAAAACACTGCAAACTACTAAACTTAAAAGTTTAAATGTGTTAGATGACGAAACAAATAAGCTTACATTAAATATGTCATCATGCTAGATGTCATCCTATTTAAGTGTCACATATGCTTGTCAGGTTTTTTTTTTTTTTAAAGTTAACAGGCTTGTATAATAAAAATGTGCCAACACCACCTTTTAATTAATATTTAGTTATCAAAACTGCCATTCAAACTTGACAAACAGCTTGACACTCATTTAAAATAGAGACTATCAAATCAAATCAAAAATCAAATCACTTTTATTGTCACATTATCAGCAGCACGTGTGATATGATGAGTGAAAAGCTTAGACTATTCTAACATGACTATTCCTTACTACCAACGTTTGCAACTTTATTTGGGGGGAGTTAATATACACAAAGTATAAAATTTCACAGGAATGCAAAAAACTACAAATTTATTTGTCATTAATGTGAAAAAGACTCAGGGAACATGGCAATTTCACAACAATACTATACACAAACACAACAGAGTATAACAAGGGAGTACATTAATGACCCAAATGTTGTCACAGCCTCAATATAAATACATAAAAAGTAAATAAAATCTCACCTGTGTGTCCACATTGGGCAAAGCTTTGTGCACGTTCTCAATTTGTACTGTATTCTTCATCTTTTGATTCCCATAATATGGCGCCGAGCTGAGAGTGATCGTTATGGTTTGAATCTTCTTACTTCCTGTGTTGTTTTGAAACTGCGCATGTGCAGATATTACTCCATCTATTGACCAAAATGCAGTACTGCAGAAGCAACACAACTCCCTTTCATTCATGTTAATTAAGCGAGCTGTATAAATATGAAAACTTACTTTTTCTATTTTTTTCCAACACAACACTTTTATTTTTAATACACAAACATAAGTGAATTGTTTAATTTAAACATAGTTAAATTCTTTGGACCAACTAAAGCCAAAATTCATTTTTTTGAGTGTAGGGGGGATTGGTGGCATGGCATGGCTGTTCAGACCAAGTGTGCCGCAAGCCTGCGTTTGAGTGAAGGTCTCGGCCGTTAGATCGCCCCCTGGGGGCTGGCTGCAGTACAAGTCATAAAGCCCGCCTCCTCCGTATTAATGAAGGAGACTTAAGCCCAAATAAAAAAAATTATTACACTTGCAATAAAATGTCCCGAAAGATGGTTCTGGTCGATTAAGGCACTGGTTATTGTGCTGAAATAGGTGCAGATCTTCATTTTTGTAAACAGTTTGTTTTTAGCAGTAATTTAATGCTGGACGTGTCATCGTGATTGACAGCTGTGATTGACAGTTTCTCAAAGCAGCGCGTCTGAACTTCGGCAGGAGACTGAAATGTTATTATTCGATTTCTGTGTTATTTTACCATGCCAAAATGAGTTCAGCAGTAAACTATAGTTTCTGACATACATGATCCTGGTGGAACACTGTTTATTCGCTAAGTTCAGGGCTTTTTTCGGGCTTTATTAGTTTGCTGATACACGCCTAACCACCCAGATAGCAAAACACAGTTCTGGCTAGTTTCTCGCCTGCCGGACTTATCCCTTAGAGCTCAGACTGACTACCTCTGCTGGACCTACTCCGGATGCCTGGACTCACTACCCGATTCCAGCCTGAGTCAATCAAGCCAGATGCGGCGGCTGAGCGATCCGGCGCTGCCGCATGCACACTTTGTGGATATCTTTTTTATCCACAAAGTGTGCAGCTTTTGTCACTGCAGTGTATTTTAATGGGCTTCTGGAATAACATTTCAAGTACACTACTTGTACATTTGATATTAGTATGCTTACTAAATAAAGTATACTTTTACATGACCTTAACTTAAGTATTCTTCCTTTTTCTTAAGGGTGTATTTACAGACTTACCAAGATCAGTCTTATACAGCCAGAGGGAGTATTGCTGCTCTGACAGCCAAGTTGGGTCAAAGCTAGGGATGCTCCGATCAAGATTTTTGCTGCCTATATTGAATACCAATTCCTTGTCATGCTGATCGGCTGATACTGAGCACCGATTCTAATGCTTCAAGCTTTATAGTGCATTGAGCACATTTTCCCTTTAAATATGAACCTTAAGAAAAGATATTCCGTTACCTAAGTGAATAAATCAAGGATGCTACATATAATACCTTAAACACATCTCTTTAGGTGTGAACATATCATTGCCAGTAGCAGCTTTACAGAAAATAATTCATCCATTCATTTTACTTCGGCTTAGTCCCGCATTTATCAGGGGTTGCCACAACAGAATGAGCAGCCACAGAAAATAATAAAACACAGATCTAAAAAATTGTTGTGAAAAATTACAATGCAATTTGGAAACAAAGCAAATAATGAAAAATGAATTCAACATGTCTCAATTAAGAACAAGTTTGGAATGCACATTTGATGCATAAGAAGGTAAAATGCACACCTATATATCTAATGCTTCTTTACTAAAAGAAAATAGGCCTATAAATTGCAAAAAGTATATTACGATAAGTTATATTATTAAATATTCATGTTAAAAAATAAATTAAGTTTTTTTTATATTTTTATCTAATGATTCCAGCCAGCTTTTAGTGAACTTGCAATATTGTAACAACACAGAACTTTCAGTTGTTTTATGTAAAAAAAGGGCTTAAATGCATGCTGAACCATTTAAATGTTTTGCTCGTCTCCAACTATTGACAGCAGATCTCTCACTGAGCGAGAGGGGTTGATTTACACTTGCGATATCTTTACTGCTCTATTTATTTAACCAAAGCAATGTAATGCTTAGACCATCACTGTTCCTCTATCGATCTGTCCTCTTGCTCATTCACTCTCGTCGCCATGATTTCCAGATATGTTAACTTATTTTTGGGGATCACGGAGCCGGAATAAATTTGCAGGAGACTTGCGGAGCTTTTGGAAGAGGTCACACGGCTGGAGGAGACGCTACATAGGGCCAATAGCTCCGCTTTTGTCATAGCAGCTCAAAACACTGGAAATACAATGGCTGCACTTGCTACAAAGAGAGCATCATTTGCGCGAGCTGCGCCAATAAACTCTAAACAGGTCGCACTGCATCTGTACATATTTTAGCTGCTGTGACACCCCCACACACCATTTATGTCAATTGCAGGGGTTTTTATTTCATAGTTGTGGCTGCTGTAGGCTATATATAATCTCTCCATTCACTCCGCTTTGTGCTAAACTAATGTTTTCTTAATTTATTTCATTTTTTTATTATTATATATTTTATTATAAATATTCAAACATCCCCGCGTCGTGTGACACAACGAATCAATTATGAAACTTTTGGTAATCAATTTTTGTCAATTTAATGGATTTGTTGTTGCAGCCGTAATATAGGCTATATATATATATACTGTATTTATATATACTGTATACTGTATTTATTTTTTATTTTTTTTATCAAACAGTTAAACAAAAATGCATTATTCGAAACTAAACTATTTCACTTGTATTTTATTTATATTATTGTATTTAACAAAACATTTTGTGTTTTCAAAATATATGTGATTTGTTGTCTCTCATCACCGCAGCCGCCACATGCGCATCTGTTATAGCTTGTGTAAAACAGAAAGACCGACCTACATTTGACCAGGCTTTTTAGCAAAGCCTATATTGACGTGCTGATATTTCTATGCCTGTTTGGCACAGGCTACACTAAAGTAAGGACAGTTTAACTAATTTAAAACATTTGGTCACTTGAACTACCCATAAGCGAGACGGAGATAATGAAAGTGCAGCGCTGAGGTAAAATCAGATTCTCATAATATTTAAAATAGTGACTTGTATTAAAAATGTGGATAGAGGTTTGTGATATATGAATTAGAGTATAGTTTTAAAATGCATATTTTCTGTGGAGTAATTGATTTGATGGGAAAAAAAAACTTAAAATAGCCTTTGTTGGTTATTATAAAAGAATTATGTCAGTGTTTTCGTTTAGTAATCTAAATTTGTAATTTAAGTAGAAAATATTTAGGGCATACCTATTATTCTATTTATTTTATTTATTTAGTTGTTTCTAAACAATTCTGAAAGTTTCACGAGCAAAAATAAAGATTAAACTAAAAAGGGGAGGTGATGACGGTAAGAGCCACATCCTGCAATTGAGATCTCAGTATAGCAGTTATGCAGTGATGCGGTTATCGTCACACCCCTAGTTTTTTTCTGTCGAACACAAAGGATTATCTTCATTTGAGTTCAGCAAAAGAAAGAAACTCAGACATGTTTGAGTTTATTGCCAAATGCATTGTGAGTAAATGATAACAGAATTTTCCGTCATCCCTTTTAGTGATAATTCACCCAAAACTGAAAGTTCTGTCATCATTTATTGTCATTCCAAACCCGGTATGTCTTTATTTGTTCTGTGGAACAACAAATAAGCTATTTTAGTTAATAAAGTGGAAGTGGTGACTAAAAATTGTTTAAAATGTTTGTTTAGCAACATTTTTCAAAATATCTGTGTTTGTGTTTCATAGAAGAAACAAAAGCATGTGGGTTTGAATCAGCATGAGGGTGAGTAAATGAGGTAAAACCGAGGATATCAGATAAGATGGGGAAAGGTGATTTTTCCCCAGCCTTATTTTTTTCTCTCTTTGCTAAAGATATAGTACAAAAATGATTGCGGTTTTGTATTATTTGAATTATGAAGTAGAAAATTCTTTAGAAATTGTGGAAGAGTCCAACACAGTCATGCAATTCATAACAATTTTAAATTTCGGCAAAAAGGTGCCTATGTTTGAATTTATACAGTCTGCTTATATCCCAGTGATGGTTATGTTCAGAAGCGCGCCCAAAATATAAAATAGTTGTATTCTGGAAAATTTTCTTACCTCTTGGTTTCAAGTGTGGTCCTGAAAAATCTCTTTCGAGGGCTATCCCTTCGCCTTCAAGCTTAAGAGAATTGGGAGACCCCTACCCTTTCACGTGAACACAGAGATTTTTATTTTTTATTTTTATTTTATTATATATATATATATATATATATATATATATATATATATATATATATATATATATATATATATATATATATATATATATATATTATTGTTTTTTTTTTTATCCTATTAAGGTCATAATCGAACTAAACTGAAATTAAATTAAGATGTGGAGTATGCTGATTTTAGTCACATTATTGAAGTGCAGTACAGACATGTGAAACTGTTACCGCCTTGTAGGTTTTTCACCGCATTTTGTGACCGGATAGTCTATACACACATGGCTGTTCGAAACTATGCTATGCACCTACTGAGTCAATGAAGGACCACAGACACCTGCATTGCAAAATGCGGAGGTTTTTTCCCATACGGCATGTGATATCAAATTCTAATAAAACAACACTCTACCAGCAGTTCATACTCGCATCCAATATCTCGTTTGTCATGGGGGGCATGCATGAAATGTTCCTGAATGAAAGTGAAAGTGCCAAGCTGCAGTTGAAGTCGACAAATTAAAAATGAAACACCCAAAATTACTACTCTGGAGGAAGTGTGGTAACGCAATTACGTTTATCCAATTATGTGCTGTCCCAGGTAAAAAAAAAAAAAAGTGCACTAAAATGCACTTTATTTAAGTATACTTAGTACACTTTTCAGTAATTTAATGAAAGTGCTCTATTTTCGCACACTAAGTTTGTACTTAATGTACTAAAAGATAGTAGTTTAGTCCAAAAAAAATGAAGTACTTTGCATTTGTGTTGGTTCGAGATCGGTTTGCGTTCTCACTACAAACTAACTTCTACAGGGTTTGCTAAAAGAGGTGGTTTAGTCTCAGATTGCTTGCAGTGGTGTAAAGTAACTAATTACAAATACTCAAATTACTGTAATTGAGTAGTTTTCCTCAGAAATTGTAATTTACAAAGTAGTTTTATAAATGTGTACTTTTACTCTTCCTTGAGTAAATTTTTAGTGCAGTACTTGGTACTTTTACTCCACTACTTCCCCTTAACCTGCAGTCACTACTTTATTTTTTCTTGTCTATGGGGATTAGAAAAATTACTCCTGTGATTCCTGTCCAATCAGATCGCACATAGAAGGTAAATGGCATCATAATAAAATACCTCAAGATGCTGCATTTTGTTTGGAAATGAAAATCATGTTGACACTAGAACTTAAGGTCAGGCCAACGTCCAACCTAAAACCAACCAAATATCAAAGTAATGATGTTACAGCTTGACGTTGGGTGGAAGTTACCAATATGACGTCTATCAGACATTGGATTTTGGTTGCACACCTGATGAATAAATGTCAGTATGACAATATAACGTTGGTTTAAGACATTGGATTTTGGTCACTTTCCAACACAACCTAAAGTCAATCAAATATGAACACCATTTGACATTATTATTGGACATCAAAACAAAGTTGTCCCTAGACGCTGACTAGACATTGAATTTTGGTCATGTGACAAAACAACCTAGATTTAACCTAATATTAATGTCTAATGATGTTCTGTGCCTGCTGAGCAATAACAAGATGCACTACAGAATGTTAGTTTACACACACATGCACAAATTGCATGTAAATCATCAGCTTTTTACAGCGTTATACTCACTACTCTTGAGTACTTTAGAGAGGGCTACTTTTTACTCATTCATTGAGTAATATTTACAACAGATACTTTTACTTGCACTATATTTTTAGGCAAGTAATGGTGCTTTGACTTGAGTATGGTTTTTCAGTACTCTTTCCACCACTGATTGCTTGTTTGGTTTGCTTTTGGTGTACACCTGAGAATGATTGCAACTTTCACACTTGCCCAAACAAACCGCATCAAAAAGGCAAACAAATTCTGGTGTGTTCTGTCCGAGCTAAATGAGGCTGGTGTAAAAGCACTCTTAAGCGGGAAAACTTGCTGAGATGTAATATCAGGGACATGTGCATTACATGTTATTATATATATCATATTAGTTTCAAACTGTATTCTTAGAAGGCCGCAGCTCTGCACAGTTTTGCTCCAATCTTAATTAAACACAGCTGATGCAACTAATCAATGGTGGTTGGAGCTAAAATCCGCAGAGCTGTGGCCCTCCAGGAATTGAGTTTTAGACCACTACAAAATATTAATATTATAGTGTATGAATTTAATAAGTCATCAAATGATTATTGTTTTGAATATGCTAGGAAATATTTAGTTTTATATTGTGTGTGTTAGGGCTGCACAATATATGGTTTCAGCATCGATATTGCAATGTGCTCATCCGCAATAGTCACATTGCAGGTATGCAATGTAGAGTTATGATTATATAGTTGACCAGAAGAAATAATTCAGAAAACAATTGTTTCAATATTGCAGAGTTTAAACATAATGTAGTGAAAGTTTATCATTTGCACATGTTTTTAAGGCCTAAATATTCAGGCACAAGAAATTTTACTCTTAATACCGTATGATTATATTGAATTATTTATACAGCAAGGACTTTTGCAGTGTTCTTTTGCAATCAAATTCTGTACTTGAATACTATTTAACTGCCCTGAAAAGCATTAAACACTATTCAATCTATGCTTGTAATTTGTTTTTGACATTTTATGCATAATTAACTTTCCTAAAGAATTATCCCAACCTATCTAATCTAATAAATTCATTCCAAATAGCAGTTTTCAAGTCATCTGGTGAAATTATATAAACTGTTTATCGCAATAATTATCGCAGAAAAACTAAATATTGCAATAATCCATTATTTTGCAGCCCTAGTGTGTTTGTGTCTTTGTTTATTTCCATTAAAAACATAAACCCATTAATTCCATTAAAATCTGATGCATCATATCCATCACGCAAATAGACATATTCCTAATTATTTTACAAGTTATGTGAATTTTAACAAGTTATGTGAATCACAAATTAATTAATTTAAACTGATTTTGACATGCATTCTTAATGCAGTGGACATTAAAATGCAGATAATGCTTGATTTTGTTATAAAAGCCTCTTTCTTGATACTTAACACAGATTTATCTGTGAAGAGTATGATGAAATCTTCTGACAGCTCTGTAGTTGAGATGGACTTTATAGCTAAGTGCATTTAAAGCAGATAAATAGGTTCATTCCTGCCTTCATCAGTATGTAGGCTGGTTAAGACGTTCTTGTGCTTTTAATTTTATGCCATTAAATCCATCCCTTTAAAAAAAAGGAAAAAAAAAGATTTTTTTTCTCCTCTCGCTTCTCTCGCTCAGCGCTAGCCTTTGCTCTGCTTCTTTTTCTCTGTCTCCCCCTCCCTCTCGCTGTCCCTCTTTCTTCTCTTTCTTTCTCTCTGGCTGCTTTTCATTCCTGTTTCTCTTTTCATTGTTTTTTTTTTCTCACTTTTCTTTAGCTCTTTGGGACCTCTATTTCTTCTCTTCCTCTATTCAGGTTTTCTTTATTCTCTTTTCTGAATAGTTGTGGTACTTAAAGGGAAAGGGGAAAGGGAAGGAGCAGGGGAGGGAGGTTAGTTTCAGTCAGATCTCAAGCACAACACTTCCTCCTGCTGCAGTCGGTCTCAACCAGACTACGCTGTGGACTGTTTTATAGTGCATTTTGTGCACAGACATGCATAAAACACTCAGTTTAGCCCTAATCAGATGCACTCGGGTGCCTTTATTTGCACGCAAACCTGTCTCCTTTAGGAGAATCTTGTTAATTGCAGGAGTTTTTTATGTGTCTTATGGTTGTCTTTGTTAACAAGATTTAGTTGTGTGTACATAGCTGCAGTTGTGTGTTCTCCTCAGTGGATGCATGTAGCCCCCAGAGATGGACATCTTTATCACTGCACTGGGATGACAGGTCACGTTATGTCTTACTACATAAAATATTTTCACTGTAGGTATCTCAGGCAAGGCATATGAAGGAATTGAAGCATTATAGATTTCACTCTCTTTTATTAAAGTTGACATAAATATAATAAATTTGGTTTGATTTTAGTTAACTGAGGGATATTGCATCTGTAATGTATTTTTTACATGCATTGGAAGATTCACTGTCAGTCAGTTTTGTAGATTATATATAATTTGGTACAATATTAAAACACAAACCATCCAGTTAAATATTTAGTTCCTTTTAAAAGATATAACCTGTTTCCATTTTTAATTAACAGATGAATAAAATCAGTATAATATTTATTTTAATAATAAACAACCAGATGATTTATGAACCAGATGATTCAGTTTGAATTGCGTTTTTGTGTGTAAAATTAACATTTTGTGTAAATTCTGCAAAGTGATTGTAATTTGTTAACATTGCTTATATAAACTACAGTTAGTTAATTAGTCTGCTAGTATTGATCCTGTTTCCAGAAAGACCCATTAAAGAGTGAAAAAAGTATTTTAATCTTTTTCAAAGATTCATTAATAGACCTGACTCATAAGAATCATTTGTTGAGTCTGGCGCTGACCATGCTGCAATTAAAAGATGTTCGTTTGTCGAACTATTAATTTAAAGAACTACAGTAGCTCATAAGAATCAATCAGTCATGAATCTACACTGTGCTGAATGATTTTTATACAATCTAAATGGTGTGGTTGTTTATCTCCTATAATGATTATGATTCATTTAAACTTGCTCATGTTTGACATTTAAAAGCTTAACTAGGTTAATTACATTAACTAGGCAGTTTGGATCATTAGGTAAGTTATTGTATAACGATGGTTTGTTCTGTAGACTATCGAAAAAAAATTGCTTAAAGAGGCTAATAATTTTGACCTTAAAAGAGCTTTAAAAAATGTCCTATTTGTTAAATCTGCCCCTGCCTACAGCTTTTACTGAATATATATATATATATATATATATATATATATATATATATATATATATATATATATATATATATATATATATATATATATATATATATATATATATATATATATATATATATATACACAAACACACACATTTTGACTACTTGATTAAAGCAAGCGCAGGTCAAAAAAATAAACAAAAAAATGTTCATCCAATTAAATAGAGTCGGACCGACATCTCTCATAATTCAGATAAGTAGTCCAATCTGTCTATCAGCAAATGCAGATTTGAACAACTGCGCAGCCATTTGTGCGCAGCTCCGCCGACCGCCTCGTGTTCACGAGAGAGAGCATGCGTGCTCGCGCATGATTGGTAAAAACGTGCTGAATCAAAACTTTTTAAAAACCTGAATCAATATTGGAGTTACCTTTGCACGCTGGAGAAAGGATGACACCATGTCTGAAGGATTTCTCTTGGACAGGGAATGTTATGTTTTAAAACTGTTTTAGCTTTACGCAAAGCTGATGTAACGGTGGATGTTGTGGTTAATAATGGGTTATATCTGCACAGAAGTGTTGTTCAGCCACTAAAATCTTCCAATGAAAGATTGATAAGACTATTTTCAGTTTCATAAGGGACCTTTTACAGCATCAATGATGTAGATTTTTCCGCTATTCCGCCTAGTCTTAGTCCTATTCCTACTCCTAGTCCTATTTCAGGAGGAGGCTTGGCTGTAGACGGCAAGGAAGGAACTATGATTTAGAGATTTATGCTAAGCTGTTTGCGTTGTGGTAGATCACCTACTTCACCTTTAAGTCTGATTTAAATTGTGACCTATATAAAAGCAACAGAGGGGCGACGCAGTGGTAGTGCTGTCTCCTCACAGCAAAAAGGTCGCTGGTTCGAGCCTCTGCTGTGTCAGTTGGAATTTCTGTGTGGAGTTTGCATGTTCTCCTCGTGTTAGTGTGGGTTTCCTCCGGGTGCTCCGGTTGTCCCAACACGTCCAAAGACATGCGGTACAGGTGACTTGGATAAGCTAATATTGTACGTAGTGTATGTGTTTGAATGAGAGTGTATGAGTGTTTCCCATTGACAGGTTGCAGCTGGAAAGGAATATGCTGTGTAAAACACATTCTCTAAGTTGGCGGTTTATTCTGCTGTGGCTAGCCCAGATTAATAAAGGGACTACTGTAAGCCATAAAGAAAATGAACGAATGAATGAATGAATAAAAGCAATGGCACATGATAGAAGGAATATTTTTCTGTATTAAAAGGATGACAAACACCTCCTAACCACAAGACTTAACACCTCAAAGTTAAAGATGGCTTCTATTTCTCACAGGTGAACAACAGAATGAATGACAATGATTAACTTTGGTAAACCTCATGTGCTTTATTCAGTGTTAAATGCTAACAATGTGAGTTTGAATGCCATTTTACATGACATTTATTGCCATACTACTGAAACCAGCAGTAGATAGTTCACCTCAGATCTTGAAAATAAACCATTTGAAATTAAACTGAAATAATGCAAACCACCACGTATTAGTGATTCAGCACCTACATTTAATCACGTTAAAGAGGTTTAATATGTATTAATAAAATTATAAACCCTACCATTTTATGAGTGAGTGGATATTCTGTGCTTCTGAATGGCTATATTTAAGTTTCTGTCATGTTTCGTCTGGTGCAAACAGCCAAATTGCTCATCACAGCAAATCTTGTCACGTAGCGTGCTGTTAAGACACCCGGTTACAATGTAACCTGTCATCTATTGTTTACATTCGCAATATTTATATTATTTGCTAATTGGTAACCTCATGTGGAACTCTGAATCTGTATCTCATTTTGGAGTCTGCTACTGTCCACCAGTGGTCGCATGTCAGTCATGGCCGCATGCTTTGATAGGCTTTCTGAATGAACAAATTAATCAATCAATCAATCAAATAGGCTGTTTTCCATCAAGGTATCCCGGGGTGCTGAAATATAATTGGCTAAAGTGATAGTGGGCAGGTTAAAAGAACCAAAACAAACACAGACGTTCCGGCACGTAAATCACATTTTCAAAAAAGAATATCTGACTTCAGCATTGTTTTTCAGATAAACAAGAATGTTCACTTGGCATATTTCTTAAATGTCTGCAAACAAATTGTGTTCAATGATTTAGAACAGTCAAAAACGTACGTACAGCACCTGTAATAAGCAAGGCATCTACGCCATGCAATAAACTATAGTGAGATGTGGACACACAATATTACATTTAATTCATTCAGTAATTCTCTTCACGCCAGATCTTCTTCCAAAAGCCTAAAGAACGAAGAAGCAACCCAGGGATGAGCACCAGAGAACTGACCACTCTGTCTAGCACACATGTAAATGAGAGATTGGGCCAGTGGAAACAGAGCAGGGGATTGGGTGAATGCAGAGTGATTAAAAATGCAGAATTGATAGGGCAACAGATGAAACTTTTTCTCCCTCTCTCTCTTCGGCTCTCTCGCTCTCCATAAGTAAGAAACGGAGAAAAAAAAACAGCATGATGGAATGGCAGGCTTGAAGGGGAGAGAAAGGTGAAAGACAGATGAAAGTGAAA
This sequence comes from Danio rerio, assembly GCF_052040795.2. Taxonomy (NCBI): domain Eukaryota; kingdom Metazoa; phylum Chordata; class Actinopteri; order Cypriniformes; family Danionidae; genus Danio; species Danio rerio. The sequence continues at coordinate 27,653,131 of NC_141038.1, forward strand.
AGAGATAAAAGCCGGAGTGAGGAGGGTGTGGGATAAAGCAGGAGGAAGGGAGGCAGAGATGAAAGCAAAATGAGAAAGATAAGAACAGAGTGAGAGAGACAGAGAGGCAAACGGAGGGAGAGATAGATAGTGTACAGCGCAGAGAGAGGGGTAACCATGGAAACAAGAGGAAGGTACAAAAGAAGAGAGAGACAAAGGGGTTTTGATTTAAAAGAATGAAACTTGGGAGAAAGAAAAAGTAATTCAGGTTGAAATTTGTTACCGCGAGGTGAGAGAGAGAAATACAAAAGAGCACGGCCGCGCGGAAGGACGTCCACGCTATTTACCAGACTCTGCAAATGAGACTTGTGCTGCGGTCAGGCAACAGACCTGCTCGTATTTACAGGCCTCTTTATTTGAGTTCAGCGTGGACGGACTCAAATTGGATGCGGTGCTAGGTGGTCAGACTCGTGCCGTGGGTCCATTTAACTGCCATTAGCAGGATTATGAGATGAAACGCGCAGGAGGCATGAGGCAACTGTTCTCTTGAAGGCAGCGGCGGGAGTCAGTCGAGGCTTTGACCTCCCAACCTCAAACCGCAGGGCGACGCGCACACATGCAGAGGAGTGCCGCTCCTCCGTGATTGTAGGCCCCACACAATGAACTTGTGCCTGAGTTTTGCAGGGTGTGACTCCTGCCTCATTCACATGCACACAATATAGCCTCCTATTTACATTCATATTTGTCTATCTTCATGGAGCCGAAGCCAGACGTTGCTTTATTTTATTCTGTGGTTTTTGAGTCTCTTGTGTGTCTCTTTTTCTTTCTATCTCCCTCCCTTCCCCCTTCTCTCCTGTCTTTTTCTGTCTCTCTCCCTTTCCTCTTTTCTGTTTCTCTCTCTCTCTCGCCCTCCCTCCCCCTTCTCTCTTTCTCTCTCTCTCTCTCTCTCTCTCTTATTTCTCCTTTTCTCTTTCTCTCTTGCTCTCTCCCCCACTCTCTTCTCTCTCTCTCTCTCTCTCTCTGTTCCTTTTATATCCTGTGCTGAATGCTCTCCTCCCTCAACTGTCTTTCTCTTTTCAATTCACTCTATTTCCTCTTGGTTCTCTCGGAAGAAACATTTCTCGCCCAATATTCTGTCCAACATTTTATCTGTAACCCCCGTGCTGAATGAGGGGGGTAATCTTTTATTCAGGCTTTTGGAGAGCCTCTCTTCTTTTTGCATCCTCTGTGTTTGTGTGTGTATTCGAGCGTGATTTCTGCTACACAAAATGCACAAACATTGAAATCGTGAAACATCAGGGGCCGAGATTGAGATTGAGACATTTAGGATGGAACTGATGGATAAAGTGTGAGACTGTAAATGCCTTGATATGTTCAGAGGAAAGTTCTGTGTTCGAGGGTTTAAAAAGTTTGAAATGGAGGATAGTAATTTGGCATTTCATTATGTGTCGCAGTTACACAGTGTAAACACAATCCCAGCCTGAAACTAGGGCTGGGCGATATGGCCTAAAATCAAAACCTTGAATAATTGAACATTAATTGAACTGGATTACGATTGATTATTTTATTTATTTATTCTATTTTTTTTGCCTTCATAGTTTACTGACAAGCTTTGTACAGTAAAAATGCTCACATATCACAAGTGAGAGATTTTTTTTTTAATGAAGGATGCATTACTTGACTTTAAAATAATTACAGGAAACACACACTATGTACTATCTATGATTATTTACTGAACATCAACATTGAACAACTGAAATTAAAACACATTTTTATGTAATGGAAAATATAAAATTTTAGACATCTCTGGCACAGCTTTCAATTATCATCAGTAGTCAGTGGTGGAAAGTGTGCTGAAAAATTATACTTGAGTAAAAGTACCATTACGTGCTTAAAAATGTAGTTCAAGTAGAGCTAAAGTATCTGTTGTAACCATTACTCAAAGTAAAAAAGTAACCCTTTTAAAAGTACTCAAGTAGTGAGTATTACACTGTAAAAAGCTGATGCATTTACATGTAATTTGTGGAATTTGTATGTAAACGTAACGTTCTGTAGTGGATTTAGTTATTACACAGCAGGCACACAACGTCATAATAAGGGCCATATGTGTTTTCACATATGGACTTTCAGTCCATAATATTGTAGAGATATTAACATACTGTAAACTTAGTAACTAAATCATTTGGACTAAGGTTTGTATTTAAATAACTGAAAGAGTATTGCTGACGATACTAACTAACTTTGCCTCTTAATAAACATAAGCAAAAAACACTGAGCACACACTTACCAAATCTGTAGAGATAGAACAATCAACACCAACTGGAACCGCATCTTTTTAAAAAGAAGACGAGTGGCAAATCCGGATTTCACCATTTCCAGATGCGAAAAGCTCTCGAGTAAAAATTTCTCGTTACAAATAATTTTTTTGTTGCGTGTTAGCAGACCATTGTAATCCATACGCGAGTCTCATAGTGGGGAATTGAAAACAAAACCTTCGTTGCAGCACATTTATAAACCCAACACTGATGACAATTCTTCTTCTTCCACTTATTTTAATAAAGGTTAGCAACACAACGTGGCATCTCTCAGCTGTCTGAACACTAACAGGTAAAAAACAGGTCTTTAAAGCTATATCTTGCATAATAATGAAGTTGTACTTCATACACAATAGAGCGTGCTTATTGGTTTGAACCAAGACTTTCTCATGAATTAAAGCAAAAAGTTCAAAGATGTCACGTTGTCACTGCTGGTGTAGACATCCAGTCTACACGCTGGAATTCACACAAGAATCTAATCACTGTGACATAGCTTTAAAAATTACTTTTATTCATCAGGTATGGAAATCAAAATTCAATATGACATTATAGTTGTAACATCCACACAACATCAAGCTGTAACATAATTAGACATTGATATTTGGTTGATTTCAGGTTGGACGTTGGACATTGACGTCGACCTGACGTTGGGTTCTGAAGTAAACCCGATTTTCATTTCCAAACAAAATGCAATGTCCCCACGACAATGGTGGTACAATGCTAGTCTGGCGCCATGTTAACATCTTGTGCCTGCTTGGTGTTTAAGGCCATTTCAATCATTATACAGTAAATATCCATCTTCTTCTCATCAGTGGCATGCATCTAAACAGTCTCTGGATCATTGTGTGTAAAGATTTTGGAATTCTCCTTGGACACTTTTAATGCTTCCAAAGAGTTTGCTGCAGTTCTAAATCGCACATGTCTTGAGGATGTTCATTATGAGGGGATTTACCTTCTATGTGCGATTTAATTGGACAGGAATCGCAGGACTTATTTTTAAAATTTAGACAATCCACATAGACAAGAAAAAATAAAGTAGCGGAGTAAAAGTACTAATTCTGCATTAAAATGCACTCAAGTGGAAGTAAGAGTACACATTTTTAAAACTACTTGGTAAATTACATTTCCTGAAAAAAACTACTCAATTGCAGTAATTTGAGTATTTGTAATTTGTTCCTTTATAGGGTACCACTGTCAATAGAGCAAAGTAAGGCTCAAGAATGGGTCCATCGTTTTACTTGACCAGAGATCAGATTTGGCTGCAAAGTGCTGAAGTGTTGAAAATATTGTCCTTGAAAAATTAGCTCGGTTTATAGCAGCTCCCAACAGGGTGGTCCGGGCTCACAAGTGGGCCTCAGCGAGCTCTGTGGGGGGTCACATCATATTTTTAACAATTTTTTTTAGGCAGTGGACATTAGGGAGAACAATCATGTTGCCTTAGTTAATTTTTAAATAAACAAATTTTGTATTTTGTCCTCCACAAAAAAAAAACAGTCTCACTGATTCAACAGCTAATATTAATGAGGCAAGCATACTGGACCAAGGTGAGGAAGCTCCAAACATTTCAAATTGCAGCGCTAGCAATACTGGAGACACCAAATGCAGGAAATACCAAGATCGTTACCTGAACTATGGTTTTATTCCATTTTCTCCAAGCAAGGAGTCCTTGACTTAGCCACAGTGCATTATCTGCATCAAAGTTATTGCTAACGAATGCATGATGTCGTTTAAATTAAAGGGTCATGACACCCCCCTACTTTCGGTTCAGGTCTACTCAGATTTTTTTTTTTAAATGCATCCTGATGGGCATGAAGCTCCGCGAGCAAAGGGAAGGAGTGGGCGTGGCCAGCAGGGGAGAAGGAGGGGAGCGAACAACTGTTGTCAGTTAGCTCACTAAATGAGACACAAACCGGGAAGAGAGGCATGATTTTATAGTTTACAAAGTTAAAATACAAAGAAATAAACATTAATTTAATGCCCTGCTACATTTGTTATTCTTAATTTCATATACAGATAACCACAATTTATATCATTATAAAATCATGTGTCATAAACCTTGCCTGAGCCCGATTCAGAGCACTCGCACTTCTCAAACGATCCGGAACACGAGCCTGGGCACGGTTCTGATAGCATAGTGTGAGTAGGCCCTAAATGTGAACAAACTTCTGACAACGTCCGCCATACTCGTAGTGGTCTCCCGACAAAAATGCTTGCAGCACACAAACAGCTTTGCTGTATCGGCCCTGACAGCATTGCGAGAAAAAACATGCAACAAACCCTGTGGATCATGGAAACAAACACATACGACCCTTCATGGACAGCTAAATACTGTGTGCCGTGGGTCCGTGTCTCACAGCTTGGCACTGGCAGGTCTATCTTGCCTTCGGAAAGCACGCGCAGTCATGAATTATTAAGAAGCCGGCTCTTCTCATAGGATAAGAAAACTCCGCTATGAATAATAATGAGAAACTTATGTGTCATCTTTGCACTTGCAGTTTTGCGCTACGTCAACAATTTTGATCCCGCCCCAAAAATAATTTTAAACCCGGAAGCTGAAATTAGCTGACAAAAGCTCAAAATTATCCAGTTTTTCCCACAATTAAAGTTAGCAGGTGCTAACATTGTCTTAACTGATGCTCAACACACACAAATCAGTTAAAATTTTAAAAAAAAAAAAGGTACTTGAGTGTTTTGTGAACCTTTAAAAAGACATTTTAACCCCAATACCCAATAGATGTACTGAATATAAATGGCCTACTGATGTTTTGGTTATATATTTGTATTTATTAGGCTATTATTTGTGCAAAAACATATCTAGATATAGTAATAAACATACAGTTTGTTTGAAAACCATTTTTTTTTGTCATAACTACAAACTATTTATTTTAAAAAATCGTAATCGTTTTGAATAATCGTGATTACAATTATGACCAAAATAATCGTGATTATGATTTTTCCCAAAATCGAGCAGCCCTATGATTGATCATATCATTAAATGTGGAGGGAGCCTTACAATATTTTTGGGAGAAAAGCTGGTCTTAAAAAAAAAAAAAACACTGGATTATAGGTTCTGAATGTTTAATTATAGGTTCTGATTACTTTTCGATTATTCACCCAGCCTTACCTGAAACAACCTATCATTTTGTATGAGTACTTTTTGAAAACCTCTTAGATTGTCTTAGAATAAAACGACTATTAAATCTGTTCAGGTGAAAAAAAAAAGTTCAGATGCATGTCTAAGATGCTACAAATAATCATTGCACTGTATACTGTTGTTCACAAAATATGCCTGGTTTAACTGTTCAAATAATAAATAGAGTATCGCCAGAAACTCAAACTAAATCTCAAACTAAAAAAGTAAATCCATTATAGACAAAACAGTAAAACTTTACACAAAGCTTCTTTGAAATGGTGTGTATTTACGATAGCCGCTATACAATTTAAAAACCTCCAATGAACCAAGTACAACAGGGCTCAACAATAAGGACTGCCCGATGGCCTGGGGCCAGCGTGTGAGATGCTCGGGACAGTAGACAGGATCCTTACTGGGCCGATCGGGCAACAAATGCCCTGTCATTAAAGTTTAATTTGCCTGTGACTATTTGTCAATTGCGTGCAAATACAGTCAGAATAGAGAAACCGTTTTTAAGCCTTCAAATGCTACCTTCTCAGTTCCTCTTATCTGATTGGGTGTTGTGAGCATGGTATTTTTTTCCGTAACAACCAGTACAGCTAAGAGACAGCAACATGGTGGCAACATCAAGGGATGATGCTAGAGGAAAACATGTGTCTCTAATGTCTTGGAAGCAGACATTTACGAGGGTACACCATGACAAAAAAAAAAATGAAGTGATGTTTTGTACAGTTTGCCGTTAGTTTGGCAGGTCAGTCATCCTTTGTTTTGCAATAAAATACCTGCACATTTTGCTACTTTTGTTTGCAAAACACTTTAACATTTTTAAATATTTAAATTCTAGATTTACAAACATTTTGACATTTTGTTTTATTTGTGGCTAAGAAATAGCTATTAACTTTTTTTTGGTGGGGCCAGTGGCAATATTGGCAGGTCAAGTAAAAATCTAAACCACTGGTCCGATCGGGCCAGTAGAAAAAAATCCTTAGCGTTGAACCCTGTACAAGATTCCTTATCGTTAGGGAGGCTGGAAAAGGAAGAAGAGCAGCACAACAAATTAATTAAAGGGCTCAATTCATACAAATACATGTGCTCTGGGGTCAATAAGCAGCACAAACATAATTTTAGATGTTTTCCTGCTTTAATGTGTTCTTTCTGTGGTCAGAGAAATGAAAAAACAATTGAAATTAACTTTTATGTAATATACTGTATAAAAAAGGTCCCACTTTTATATTAAGTGGCCTAAACTAATATGTATAAATAATAATAATAATAATAATACAATAATACAAAATAATACAATGTGTTCACTGTGTTCATAATGTGTTGCAGATCCTTTCTGGTGCTATTGAGGTGGGATACAGGTAGATTTAGGGACAGGTTTGGTGGTATAGCTCGGTTTAAGGGTGGGTTAAAGTGTAAGGAGTGGTCAACACTGTTATAAAAGATGCGATTACAGAAATTAATTACAGATTTAATTGCATGCATGTATTTAATCAATTGTAAGTACAAAGTAAAAATGTGTATTTACACTAAGTATATCGTAACAAATGATTAATTTCAGTGTAAAAAACATTCGTGGATGTGTAACTAAATTGTAAAGAAATTTTTAAGTTTAATATTTAAATGTCCATATCAACTTGTCCTTAAATGCTTACCATATCTCTGTTGTGTTGGTTCCACTTCATAAATAAAAAAATTAATTAATTTAAAAAACACATTTTACACATCAATAAACAGACACAAATCACATCTGACAGTGAGGAGGCAATTGATGATACAGCAAGTGTTCACCATTCTAATGCATTTATATATATATATATATATATGTATATATATATATATGTATATATATATATATATATATATATGTATATATATATATATATATATATATATATATATATATATATATATATATATATATATATATATATATATTATATAAGTTTATATTCAGGGCAGCACAGTGGCTCAGTGGTTACCAATGGCACCTCACAGCAAGAAGGTGGCTGATTTGAGACCTAGCTGGGTCAGTTGGCATTTCTGTGTGGAGTTTGCATGTTCTACCCATGTTCACGTGGGTTTCCTCTGGGTGTTGCGGTTTCCCCCACAGTCCAAAGACTTGCGCTATAGGTGAATTGAATAACTAAATCGGCAGTAGTGTATGTGTGTGAATGTGAGAGTGCATGGGTCAGTTAAATAAGCAATAATTAGTTGTTTAAGTGCAAGACATAATAAAAGGCTGTTTAAAAGTAAGTATCGTCAGGAGCAGCAATCGATCGATGAAAATACTGTGGTTAAATAAATATTCCTATTTCAAAGACATTTAACAATGGAAGTGTTTAACAATGGAAGTTATGGTGGCAGAGAGAGCTTAACGCAATAAACGCATGCAAAACTTTATAAAACACTAACCAATTAAGAAAAGATCTGCTTCAGTTTGACAGTATATATGTTGCAAATCCTCACAATGCAAACAATTTAAGAAAGCACGCTGCAGTTTCTCACAACACACACAATTAGCACATAAAACAACAGACATTTTTCAAGGGGACCCAAAAACGTGACAGATTTGCTTATTGTGCCGTTAAAGTTTGAAAGTTGTAAGTAATCTTTGAAAGGTGAGTTTTTTGTTTATTTTAAAATCCTGATTATACGACTTTCTTTATCTTAGTCTAAATAACCAAGGATGCATCTGAGACATACCACATTCGCCATTTGTTGTTCTCATGTGACCTTCCCCGTGTCAGTTGGGTTGATTTACTCCCATTCATGAATTTTCTCACGGGGCATCATGGGAGAGAATCTTACATTTCAGTATCCTCCTGGAACTAGTAGGTTATCAGGTTTTTGAAATACAGTGGTCCCTTGTGGCCTGTTTCCACTGAGCTGTACGGTACGGTTCGGTACACTTTTCGGTACGCCTTGCATCTATATTTGAGATAATGAACTGATAATAATAACGTGCGCGTGATTATTTAAGTGCTTCTGACATCTCATCCTGTCAGAAAAGACCAACGTGAGAGTGAAGCGTGAAAAAACAAAGGAGAAGCCAAAAAAAAAAAAAAACAGCAGCAAATGATTCTTTCTGCAACCTAAAACAAGAACGAACTACTACTCTTTAACAGACTCTTTAAGATGCTGGTGAACATTAAAGACACATATAAGAGGTTTGCACTGACTGTAGGCTATATGTTGTGTGGTGTTTTTGGAGTTAAATAAGGACTAAATGTATTCTGTCTGTAGTTTGTCTGTAATTGATAGCATATCGGAGACTGTAAGGGTCTGTATGTGTTTATAAATGTTGCATTTATTTTATATAATTGCAGACATTACAGTAGGCTGTTTCACACTGTTATTGATCTGCAGATATATTCAAACTATGTTCATAGAAAGGTTAGTAATGAACATTTAAGTGTTTATGTGTATAAAGCATCTGTTTTTTTGAGAAGTACTTATCATTTGATATGTGAAAGACCAGTATGGGTTTACTGTGACATTTTCTCGAGAAAAAGTGACTTCATCTGAAACATGGTCGTACACCATGCCCATCAAAAGGGTACCATTGGTACCCTTTTTGCAGTTAGACAATAGGACACCATTACGAAATAAATGAATCTTCGGTTCATTACATTCGGTTTTACAGCCTTAAAACATCTATAATAATAAAAAATAAATAAATAAAGCTGACTACATCATGGATTTTGCCTATTGCGGGTTGTTTTTACAACGTAACAATATAGTATTGAAGTAAGAGATTTCAGACACAGCCCATAACCTTCCAGGTTTGTCAAGTTTTTTGCCTTGCTTAAGACTTTTCTGTTGTGTTCCGTGGTATTTGCATGTGTTGTGAGAAATTTCGAAGAAATGTTTGCGTTGTGAGAATTTGCAGTGCATTTTTAAAATTTGCGTTTGTGAGAGTGTTCAGTGCGTTTTCTTAATGTGTTTGTGCTATGAGGATTTGCAACACATTTGCTGTAGAAATTGAATCCAGTGCTTCTTGTCAGGTATGAGAGGGTATGAAGAACGCTCATTTTGAATTCACATCTTAAACTTGGCAAGTTTATAATGGCATGGCCGTTCAGCAGAAGTGCCCAGAAGGGCTATTTCAAAATTTAAAGTCTGTTTTCATTAGCTTTTGTTAGATCTTATCTGAAATTGTCAAAAAAAGTCCTTGTTTTTTTATTTAATTTAATTTAATATTTATTTTTTTTTTTTAAAAAACAATTAAATTTTATATCCACAAAAAAATTAAAGTAAAAACCCCACAGCTCATCGTTTGAACCAACCATCTCCCGCTGTCTATCCTAATACTACGTTCACACAAGTGGACAAATGATTTAGAAGGTAATTTAGAAAGGAACTAACTGTCTGGCTTGAGGTCAAAGGTTATGTCCATTGAGTTTCTGTGGTTAATAAGTGGCAGTGCTGGTGTGTTTCAAAGGCTCAGATGGAGGAGCTGAAGGCTGGCTGTGTATGCGCTTTGACGCCTCATAAGAGCTCCACTAAACCCAGTCTAACGGCAGCGTAGAGTGATGATTTTGTAGCCTTAATGACAGGTTAAGATCATTTGTACTAATTCATTTTTGGTTCTGCTGATATTTTGAAAAGATCATTCATCACAAAAACTCCTTTATATTAACACTAAAATGCAATATAAGGGGGAGTGGGATAAGATGTGCCAACTCCTTAAATTTGTCTCATTGTACAGTTTTTAGCCATTACCGAATTTAATTTTCTATATGATAATTGTCTATGTCTAAAAATGTACACTACCACAACACTCATGGCTGTATTTGTGATCAGAAAATGAGTAAAATAGCAATGGTGTAAAATACTATTGAACAATTACATCCTCAATTCCATCACTAAAAAAGCGAAAACCTTTATGTTTTTTGTGTAAGCAAGTATTTTACAGTACTGTAAAAATACACAAAAATGTTTCTGTCAATGTTTTCAAACTATAATATTTGATTTACAAAAGTGGCAATTTCACATTTGTCACATTCATTACGAACGGTTTTCCTCATAAATGCAAAAAATGTAAAGTTAAATAAAATCAATCATTTTTGTTCTGTAGTGAGGCAACTATCCATTTGATTAGCAGTATTTCTTTTGGGTTGTGTAGTTTAATTTACAGAAATTCTACCAAGTATGTTGTATACTGTAACCTCAGACGTTTTTTGGTCACATCCATAACGCATGTTCATTTTCCTTATTTAAAATATATATAAAAAAAACATTAACAGATTGATATTTTTCTGATCCCGTAACTCTGACTGAATAGTTCTTTTGGAAAGCATAAATAGTATTTTAAAATAATGTTAACATATACAGTACTTTCTCTGTGTATTTATGTTTTAAGTTTTTTACTGAAAGTGTCACATCCTTAATGCTGGAATTGCTTTATTACAATTTAAATATTGCTTTTTTTGGTATTTTTAAATTAAATTCAAATGTTTTTTTTTTTTCAGCAGGGGTTATAATTGTCTTTAATGACAATCTGTGGGGATTTAAAATGTCTTAAATCTCAAAAACTAAAATTTTGGCCTTAAAGTCTTAAATCTACCGAAATATTTTGTTGTAGTTTTAAAATCGTTGTTTAACAGGTCTTCATTTTCCTTCATGTTCAGCTACCCAATCTGGACAACACCCGTCCCATACAATCACCAACAATCCATCTTAATCAGACCTTAAACTTTTCATTTAAAAATGTAATTTTTAACTTTATTTGCCAGAGTGGTTTGACTATTTTCCTTGCCTTTATTTTTTTATTTTTAAATTATTATTTATTTATTTATTTATTTATTTTATTTTATTTTTTTATTGTATTTAATTATAATAATTAGTTTGATAGGGCAAGTGAAAATCTTTAACAACTGGGATATTAAAAAAAAAAGTGTCCTTGGTGTTTAGCCCTGTACAAGTCTAAAATTTCATTCATAATGGTCTTAAAAATGTCTTAACCTGGAGAAACCCTGTTAGTGGCACGTGATTTTTCAGAATGCTGATTTACATCTTTTTTGGGTAAACATTTTTATTAAATGATAATTACAGAATTAAAGTAGAATTAAAAACAGCATTTATTTGAAATAGAAGTCTTTTTAATGTTAGACATGCAATTACTATAACTTCTAATCAGTTTAATATATCATTAATATAATTTATGAATTGTATATTTAATTTGTATAGAAGTATTAAAAAATCTATTTTTACACCATTTGTATTAGGGCTGCACGATATTGGAAAAATCAGATAATGCATTTTTTTTTTCTGCGATAAATATTGCGATATGAATGCAGTTTCACAAGATAATTTGAAAAGCTTTATTTGACCAAAATTAAATAATCACAATACGAAACATATATTTTCTTTTTGTCTCATTTCATCAGACATTGTGGGGTTGTGATACATTTGAGTTGCTTCAATGATCTTTAAACTCCCTCTAAAATTAGCTGTCGTTTTTGTTTTATTTACAAGTGAAAGACGGTTTAGCTCGGCTTGAGGTGAAAGTTGTTTGGTTGCTTCCACGTTTGGACTGTCAAATTACATTTTTGTCTTCGATTTATTTCCAACTCGAGAAATGCATGTAGCAAAAGGAAAAGTAAAGCAAGTGGAAAATAGAGAGAGAAAACCATTTGCTAAATGCATTTTAATGTACAATTTAAATAGCTTTTTAAAAATGCATTTAAAATTATTTATAAATACACTTTTTTATTGTTTGACTAATCAGCGTTTTAAAACATGATTTAAAACATTTATAAAATTGTCTATTTATTTGTACATTTAAAAACTATTTCTAAATGCATTGTTTTATTGCTTTATTTAAGGACATTTAAAATAACTATTTAAATAAACATTTTATTATGTTAATTTATTTGTCCATAATTTGTTTATTTAAATTGTGATATAATTATACACAGTTTAATGCTTCAATTATTAAATTGATAATTCGATGCTTCATTTTTGTTTTCAAACCGGCACTCCTGGTCCTCCATACGTATCTAGTCAAAATATGAAACATTCTTTGAGCAAGTAAAAATATTGTTTCGCCATCAGAAAAAAAAAGTGAAAAAAAAAAAAGTTTTTCCTTAAAACTAGCAAAACTATCAGCCAGGGGGGGAAATAAAATAATCTTGTTTTTGGTTCGAAATGAAGATCTTTAGACTAGAAACAAGTCAAAAATTCGAAGGAACATTTTTTTTGGCTTACATCTTAGTAATTCTGTATAAATGCAGTGATTAATACAATACTGTAGCCTCTGGTCAACTATAATACAGACTATACAGACTCAGCATATCTCGATGTGACTATTGCAGATATGCACATTTCGATTTCGATACAATATATTGTGCTGCCCTAATGTCATTATAGTTTTTTTTTTTTTTTTTTTTTTAAGCTTAAATGTCCTGCTGTTTGTCTGGTTGCTTGTTCATTCATTCATTGTTTTTACAAAGGCATTTCAAAATTTAATTGTAATTGCTGGGAAAACAATTTACATTTTGAAGTTAAAAGTACTTTGTAAATGCTCTTACTAAGTTCTTTCATACAAAGTTAATCTTAAAAATGACATTGAATTGACATTAGTTCATTTGTATTTTTCCCTTATCATTTTTTCTTTCATTTTTCAAATTCAGCTCACCCTCTGGCATGATGAGAGCTGCATTTTTAAAGAAACATTTTTAGGGCCAAATGTTATACGAGTTGGGACCCAGCATATCCATCCTAAGTAGTATATATATATAGACCTCCTCTCCCTTAGTCAACTTTACATTAGGAAAATTTCTCATGTTGGCCTAATTAGTTGGCTATGTCATTGACCAGAGCGAAAGGTGGCAGTAAAGCGCCAAAAGGTTTGTTGTCATCCATCGTAATACAGGAAGAAGAAATTTGCATTCTCACTGTCATATAGGCTGCATCCAAAACCACATATGTCCTTACTATATAGTACCCTAAACTTCCGGCGAGATTCTAAAGTGTACATCCCATGAACGCTGCGCTAACCCATGATGCCCCGCGAGAGAATTCAGGAATGGGAGTAAAGTGACGTAACTGATGTGAGTAGGTCACTTGACCATGACTAAATGCTGAATGTAGTACGTCCGAATTCCATTCATACTGTATAGAACGTACTTTTATAATGGCCGAGTAGTATGTTTAAATTCAAATGCAGTACCTACTGAGTAGTAGGTGGTTTCGGACACAGCCATGGATTTACTTTCATCAGCTAGACACCGGCCTCGCAGCTCAGTGAATGTTGGTGTTATCACTTATTGATCCACAATCGGTAAATGTAGCTTGTGTGGACGCTACTGCGCTACTAGACTAAAAAAAAATAGCTTTGCTACTGAAAAGCTATTAGATTAAGAAAGTAGCGACGCTATACTGAGAAATGTAGTTAAGCTAGTAGTGTCACTACTTGTAGCGACGCTACTGAGCAACTCTGTGCAAACTCTTCTGTTACACACTCTAAAGTACAGTATATACTTTTCCTTTACAAAAAAGTACATACTTTTCCCAGAAACTTAAAGGACAACTTCTACTTCTAAATTCTCCACTACCACTAAAAAATACTTGCATTAAACAAGTTAAACAAAAACTTCAGCCCAGCTACACCCCTTTACCATTATTGCGTCAAAATGGACGTGTCAGCATGCACTGGTGGAGGGTTTCACATTTCCTGTCACATCTTTGCTTGGGTCACATTAGCAATAAGGTTTGGAGAATTGAAAAAGGCCTCATGCTCACACATCCCATTCAGATCTCCACCACCAACCCAACCGGTTCAAACCAACTTCCCTCAGTATCATACGTTCACTGCCGCAGAAAACAATGCAGACAAAAGTTTCCTATTGCTTTTCTTCAGGCAGAAAACAAATACACAAACTGTAAGTAAAAGTGTCATTTGATGTGTGTGCGCGCACACACACACACACACACACACACAAACACACACACACACACACAAACACACATCGATTAAACGTGTAGATGGATTCCCAAACCACACACAAACCTGTGGAGAAGCCAAGCCAGACACTCAAACACACTCACACACATGCAGAAGAAACTAGTAGGTGTTCATTATTCATCATGTATTCTTCACTGCATGTGTGTGTGTGTGTTGCTTGGGACTGGTTCACACAAGTCTGATACTTCTGGGCAAATGAGGTTAGGACAGGTTTCAAGCCATTTCTCCTTCTTGAAACAAGAAAAGGAGGAGGGAAAAGCCCACGGGCCCTGGATGGGTATTCCAGCCGGTGTATTCTTTCTTTCCCCTAACTTTTGTTGTCTCCCCCTCTTCGTTTTCCCCACAGGCGGCCAGCTCTGTGTTGTTTTATGTACATGTCCCTGGCCGTTTCTTCTTGCATGTGGATTCTTTGTCTTTTGCGTCTTATCTCTTTGTTTCTTCCCTTGCACTCTTTCTATTTTCTCTCCTCTCTCAACTTCCTGCTATCTCTCTCCCCCTCACTCACACCCTCCCTCAATCTCTCTTTATCTCTGTCTGTTTCCCTTCGCTCCCTATCTCTCTCTCTTTCTCCATGTCCTTTCTCTTTTCCCTCCCTCCCTCCTTCCCTCTCACGATCTCTCTCACACACACACACACACACGCGCACACACATCTTTCTCTCACTCAGACGCACATATACTGAGTCTCCTACAATGCTTGATTTTCTCTCTCTTTCATGGATTGCCCTTTCCTGCTCGCTGATGAAAAATGTCCTCCACTCTACGGTATACAGCACAGTCCTTCACTCAGGTGTGTTCCGTCCCGTAATAGAGGCTCTTTTGTGGGATGGCCCAGCGTTAATAAGCTCGCGGGAGGTGTTAGACTAATCCCATACCTCTTCCGTAATGAGGATGAGCGGGAACACCTCGGCACACTCCCGGCAACGGAGCGGGCAGGTAGAGCCTATCACAAGCTCCCTCAGGAGGAAACCGGAACTTTAATAGTTAATATCTTTTCTTGCTGTTTTTCCCTTTTCCTCTCTTTTCCCCCTGCCCCCCCTCTTCACTCATCCACTCCCCCTCTTTTTCTCTTGCTGATGGACTCCTCTTTTTTTATTTTCACACTCCACCATCCCCCTTTTCTTCTTTTCTCTTCACTATCTCTCTCTCAGGCTGCTGAAAGTCTCTCTCTTTCACTGCGTTCTCTCTTTCTATCTCTCTTCCAGTCCTCCTCCTCTCGAACGCTCTCCCTCCCTCTCCTCTTTCTTTCTGTCTTTCTCTCTTTTCTTTGACCTCATCTTTTCTTATGCTTTGCTCTCCCTCCCCCAGTTCCTCTCTTCCTCCTTTTTTGCTGCATTCTCTTCTTCTCTCGCCCTCCCCCACCTCTTTTCTCTCTCTCTCTTTCTATTTCTCTCCCATTCACCCCCCCTTCCCTTTCCTTTTCTCTCTATACCTCTCTGTCTCAGTCCCCCTCCCTCTTCCTCTTATTCTCTCTCTCCCCCATGTCTGTCTCACTCCCTCCCTCTCTTTCCAAACTGCTTTTCTTTCTTTTGTCACTCAATTTTTTTTTTTTTTTTTTTTTGTGCTCACTGGCTCTCAGACGTCGCACAGGCGTCTTGCGGCTTAATTATTTGAGATGCGCAAATAAACAGACCTGTAGAACTCCTTCCGGGAAACATTTGGCCGAATCTCACTCACTGTCTGCCTGACACTGACAGGCACACCTCCAGCGCACCAGTGATTAGAGATCACTCTGTGTGGACATGCAGGCTTGAAACATGTGTCTTCTAAAGAGAAGAGAGAATGGATGTACGTCTGCTCAGAAGTGCGCTTTTGTTAGTACGAGCGAAATATGTTTGTTGAAGGGTCACGCTGTATGGAGTGTGTGCGTGAGAAAGAGATACACGCAAGAGAGAGAGTGAAAGAGAAAGAAAGAAAGGAGGGAGTGTGTGGAAGGGAGGGCAGAGAGACTGAAAGAAAGAAGGAAAGAAAGAAAGAGAATGGAAGAAATAGGTTTGTGTGTGTATGTGTGCGAGAGAGGCAGGCACAGTCAGTTCTGATAACAGCAACAGTAGGAGGAGGATGAGCTTGGCTCCGCCCCCTTACCCTCTCGCAGCTATAAATAGGAGTTGGTGTTTTTTGCTCCTCTCACTTCTCTTGAAGGATGAGGTCCCTGAAACATCTCAAACATCACACCAGAAGTAATGTGGTGAGTGCTCATCTCAAACATACACTCTGTCTGAAGTGCCTTGTGTTTATATGTTGACTTGAACTGTTGGTTAATTGCTGTGGTAAAGTTTGCAACTCTGAACTGGGGAAATGAAGTAACTTTTTTTTCTGTCACAGAATACTGTAAGAGTGTCATGTCTACTTTAACCTACCTCTTTTTTTACTTCTCAAATCGTCTCTACTTTCAGTGCAGAGCATTTCTCTAGTTTTCAGTTTCTCAGACTCGCAAAGACAGCAACACTTACGGGTCTTTACACTAGCGAGTCTTAGTTTTTTATCTATTTTTAAATTCAGTTCAGATCCTCTCATACAGTCACGGCTGCTATCTTGCGTGACTGCCTCTTTCATTTGTCTTTCTGTCTTAACACTCTTTCTCTTTCCTATTCCCTCCCTCTTTCATTCTCATTTCTCACCCTCTTCTTTTTTTCTGTTTCTGTCTCCTTCTTAGTTTCAGTCTTTCACTACCCCTCCTTCTCTCTTTATCTCTCTGTTGTACTCTCTCACTCACTCACTCAGTTTCTCTCGTCTCTCATCCCCCGCTGCCCCTCCCTCCCCCACTTCTTTTCCTCTCACTCTTTCTTTATCTCTCTTTATCTTTCTTTCCTCACTCCCCTCCCTCATTCAGTCACTCACTCAGTCTATCTCTCATCCCCCAGTTCCACTCCCTCCCCTTCTCTTCCTTCTTTCACTTGCTTCCTCAATCACCCTCTCTCTCCCTAACTCGCTCTTTTGCTGTCGGTTTCTCCCTCCCTCAGTCTGACTGCTTTAAAAGCAGTAATTATAAATGACATGGTTATCAGGGCATCCAGGTTCCCCTTCTCATTTCTTGCTCACCCCAACTTCCCCCAACATCTATTTTCTTTCCCCTGTCTCTGCTTGTCTGTCTTTCTCTTCTGCTGTTTTACAGCTGTCAGTCTCCCTCTCCCTCTCTCCCTTGTGTATGCTTGTTTTGCTTTAGCATAAATCCGTAGTGTGTGGCTTTCTTTTTCTTTCCAAGACAAATCAAGGTACCAACTCGTTAGAGGTGATAATGTGCGCTAATGACTTCCCATGCACACACACACATTTACTTGCGTAAACATAACAGTTGTTTGAATGTTCTGGTCATCTAGAACAGAAGAGTGGTAAAGTGACCTGATCTTAAAGTTCAATCAAGTCGCTTTTAATTAATCTGTATGTTAGAAACATATTCGTCATCCCCAAAGGATATATTCATATGAGCTAAATCTAACTGGATGATGTTGGCTTTAGTCTGCAAATTGATGGTAGTATGAAAACTTCACAGTCCAGCCTTTTTGTAGTCGGCAGTGGCAGTGCTTGACCTCGCAGGAAATGCTGTGGATAGTCCACGGAAGTACACTTCCCGCTCGGACCCAGACACTCTTTGTGTTTCTCGCTCTTTTAAAGACTGTGAAGGAAGGAAGCATGGCGCTCCAACAGATCTGTCTTATCTTTTCTATCTAAAGCAATCTCACAGAGGCAAGACATTGTTAGAATATGTATCTTGCTGTGTAAAATAGAAATGTATGTGTATGCAATAATACCTAGCCAAAACGTCAGGTGCTGCCATGTTGCCATAAATTGTCTGATCAGAGTTTTGACATCGATTTAGATCTAAATCAATTGTTAAACTTGATCTAAACCTCTCATTTGTTGCCCGGTTGTTCTGACACTCATGTTGATGTGACGCTATTGCTATGAATTCTTTTCTATTGTAGTGACACTGTTTCCATGACAGCCTTAGCCAGACTTTCTTGCAACGACTGTATTGTATTGATGCTTACTGTGGCAGATTCACTTCATGATTTCATGAAATAATGCTAAGACCTGTTCTTCTCTCTGTTGACAGGAAGAGCAGGAAGTTCCTCTGGTCCGTTGCTATTCTAAAGTGATGGAGCATGCGGTAGATGTTAGCACACAAACTGACCCAGTGGTGGTCCTGTCCCTGGCCCAGGCTGCTGTGCTGGGCCTCATATCGCAGAATGAAATCTTTGGCGCCACAATTGCCCCTAACGGTTTCTTCACAGGAGAAGGACGTGAAGGTGCTGCTCCCCATGGAGAATCCATGGAGTATGAATATGCAGATCAGCTAATTGGAGCTAATGGAGATTATCTATCTCAGCCTCATGGGGAGAACCGGAAAGCTGAAGGGGTCTATGGGGAAGAGCGCAGACGACCGGGTCCCCGAGGGAGGACCAAGAGGCCCTTGACTGAAGGAGAACCAGAGGAGTCTTCAGAGAGGTCTCTGGACACACAGAGTCAGGTGAAAGGGGAGAGGCCTGACTTCTCTATCCCCTGTTATCTCTCAAATCCCCAGCAAACTGACAACGAGCCAGAAGTGTTGGATCTTGCACCTCAGAGACAGCCAAAGAAAGAAGAGCAGTGCAACAAAGGGTACCCTGAACCCTCAAGAGAGCCATGCAGCCAACAGGTTGACTCTGACACTAAAGTATCTCAAACCCATCAAATTCAAGTGGGGCATGGAAAGGTGCTGGTGGAATCATCTGAGGAACTGCGGGGAAAAGAGGAGGAACGAGAAGAAGAGGATGAGGAAGTGGAGGAGAGAGCACTGAACCTGAAAACCACAGACGAGGATGTGAACCCAGCTATAAGGCGGTACTATGAATCCAGCATGACAGCATATGAAGCTGCTGAGATTGGTCTGCCGGGAGATTATGAAGAGGGTGGCCAGCCCATGGTTTGGGCTGAGAGTGAAAACTCCCTCGGTAGACGGATGCAGATCGACCGGCTAGATATCAACGTGCAAATTGACGAATCGTACTGTGTGGATGTGGGTGAAGGTTTGAAGAGATGGAAGTGTCGCATGTGTGAGAAGTCCTACACTTCAAAGTACAACTTGGTTACGCACATTCTAGGTCACAATGGCATTAAACCACATGAGTGTATGCACTGTGGGAAACTCTTCAAGCAGCCCAGCCACCTTCAGACACATTTGCTTACTCACCAGGGCACACGGCCACACAAGTGCACTGTCTGCAAGAAGGCCTTTACCCAGACTAGTCACCTTAAACGCCATATGTTGCAGCATAGCGACATCAAGCCTTACAGTTGCCGTTTCTGTGGCCGAGGCTTTGCCTATCCTAGTGAGCTGCGCACCCACGAAACCAAGCACGAGAGTGGACACTGTCATGTCTGCACACAGTGTGGAATGGAGTTCCCCACACATGCTCACCTCAAGCGCCACCAGGTCAGCCACCAGGGCCCAACAACCTTTCAGTGCACTGAATGTCATAAGTCCTTTGCCTACCGTAGCCAGCTTCAGAACCATCTGATGAAGCACCAGAATGTGCGGCCCTATGTCTGCTCAGAGTGCGGCATGGAGTTTGTGCAGATCCACCACCTGAAGCAGCACATGCTTACACACAAGGTACTGACACAGCAGGCCCCCGAACACAAGGTACTTGAACCTCATTATTAGTTTATTTTGTAATCTTCCCCCCAACCATCCTATTAGAAATTACTCCCCAAAGACTTTCAGATCCAGAACCCACCTACATTGTCAACTGCTACATATTTTCATAAAACCATAGGTTAATGTGTCTTCTTCAGTTGTGTCTCTGGTATTGCCAAAGCAAGTTTCAGTGTAAATAGAGGCATTTCTGTCAGTCCCTTCTAGCCATCAGCCCACTTCCGACCCTGTCATTTACTCGTTCTGTTTCTCTGTCTCTTGCACTAGTATGGAGCTGTTTTGTGTGTGCTTTGTGCAGTGAAGTGCGTCTCTCAAGCTGATACTTCCTTCTTTCATTTTTCTCTCTCCTTGAGTATGATTCATCTTATCATGACTGCGGTGTCAGTAAACAGAATGTGCCACAGGTCAACAGGGTTATAAACAAAAACACTCAGCAGTTAGTCATACCTTTAGCATTTACATCAACAGTTGTCTCATTTGGTTTGGTTGGTGTCTATTTTCATTTATTGCCATTAGAGATAATCATTGTCACTCATAAATAAGAGCATTTGATGATTTCAGAATAGTTTCTATGCTATATAGCATGGATCACCAAACTTGTTCCTGGAGGGCCGGTGTCTTGCAGATTTTAGCTCCAACCCTTACAAACACACCTGAACAAGCTAATCAAGGCCTTACTAGGTGTACTTGAAACACCAAGACAGGTGTGTTGAGGGAAGTTAGAACTAAACCATGCAGGGCACCGGACCTCCAAGAACGAGATTGGTAACCCCTGCTATATGATCAAAAATCAGTACCTGACTATTGCTTTAGTAGTAAGCTTTATAATTACTAATGATAATTGGCTTTAATTTCCTCTTTAACTTCCTTACTTTTCCTTGTTTTCACCTAAAGTCTCTCACCTAGACATGGGAGCATTAATACAGGGATTTGATCCCATTTAGACATAAGGATTAACTTGATCAGGTGCTAAAGTAGGGTGATGTGGCCCAGTCAAGAGTCACCATTCCAATTCATCCCAACAAAGTTTAGTGGTGTTCAGGTCTGGGTTTTGTGCAGGTCAGTAAAGTTTAAGGACCCTCCCCAAACTATATCAACATACTCTGAAGCTCGTAATTCCCTCATATAGTCTCTACTAGAATTAGGGGCTAGATACACTATAAAAAAAAAGAGATAGTCATCAGTCTTCCTGGCACGTAGTTTGTAGATTCAGTGTTTTTTCATAACACATGAATGTATGTCAGCACAGAAGTATTGTTAGAATACACTGGATGTATTTACTGACTGGTCAAGCCGTTAAGATGAGAACATTTAACCTTTTTCATTGTTAATCTTTTAGCTTGGTAAAGCATCAGAGCTCCCACTGCAGTGTATACACATCTCTGTTTACCCTGCAGCACTGCGATAACGGTGAATAAAGTGTGTGTGTGGATTTTTTTTTTTTGCTCTGTATTATGAATTCTAGTGAGCAAGCAAGACAGACACCCTACTGATAGATTCAGCTGCGCTTATGACAACTAACCACTTTTTCTCATTCAGCTGATGCCAGTGATAAATCATTCTTGTTTTTGCTTTCAGAAACCAATATAAAAAAAGGCTAATTGCAAAAGTTACATTTTAAGGGGATGGTTGCAATGGAATCATCTCTAAATATATTACTGTTATCTTTCTCTCCCAGGGTATGAAGGAATACAAATGTGACGTCTGTTCTCGTGAGTTCACCCTCTCTGCCAACCTGAAGCGACACATGCTGATTCACACCAGTGTGCGCCCTTTCCAGTGCCATGTCTGCTTCAAGACCTTTGTTCAGAAACAGACACTTAAAACGCACATGATTGTCCACTTGCCTGTGAAACCTTTTAAGTGCAAGGTAGGTACTAAGAGCGCTTCCATGCAGAGCCTCCCTGCTGGAGTCCTCCAGACAGTCTATTTTGCTACTTGATATGGCCATGCATCAAAAATGGAGCTCTAATAGTTTCCAAACTTGTTCCCGTAGGTGTGTGGGAAGTCCTTCAACAGAATGTATAACCTGCTGGGTCACATGCACCTTCATGCCGGTAGCAAACCCTTCAAGTGCCCTTACTGCACCAGCAAGTTCAATTTGAAGGGTAACTTGAGTCGACACATGAAGGTGAAACATGGAATCCTGGACACCTCAAATGAAGGACAAGGTAACAACATGCTAATTATGCCTCAAATTATACTTATCCATGACACGTGCGGTTCTCAATGTTATAGGAGTTTTGAAACTGAGAATTTTCTATAGCCTAGAGCAGGGGTGTCCAAACTTGGTCCTGGAGGGCCGGTGTCCGGGAGAGTTTAGCTCTAACTTGCTTCAACACACCCGCCAAGAAGTTTGTAGTATATCTAGTATGAGCTTGATTAGCTGGTTCAGGTGTGTTTGATTAGGATTGGAGCTTAACTCTTCAGGACACCGGCCCTCCAGGACGGAGTTTGAACACCCCTGGCTTAAAGGTTTATAGAACTGTTTATGATGATACTTTGTAGACTTGAGGCTGATTATCTTTCTGCGTCAAGCGGCATGCAACGCAGCTCCAGCACAGCCTTTGCGCAGTCTCAAAGCCCTCACCATGGCTGATCCCCCCCTCAAAAAATGTAACTACACATCACAACGACATGTAGAGCAAGCTCTGTGATTGGTCAGCTTGGTATCTTTGATGAGTGTGGGCAGTGCTGAGAGCCGCAAGTGTCGAGTCCCATGAAGGAGCTCCCAATGGAAACTTGTTTTGTGTTTACCTTATGATTAAATTTGTTGCATGTCCGCCGCATCTCACCTCTGAATGAGGAAGTTTTAGCTAATTTTACAGTCAGCTAGCATTACTCCTGCAAAGAAATTCGACACAGAGGACCATAAAAACTTACTGCCAGCTAGTGTTTCGGAAATGTTTTGCAGAGCAACACAAACAGCACGCAGTAGTATAAATGCATGACTATGTGCAAGGCAGGCATTGTGGGTCACGTCAATAACTTGACGCAGAAGTATAAATCACTTAGTGATTTATAAAGTATAAGTCCTTTATGGAGTGGACGTTGAATAAAATTGGATATTTAATATAAATTAAACATTTCTGATATACTTGTTACTGGTTTTTTTTTTTGTTATTTTATAAAACAAACACTTTACTTAAAGGGGTGTTCAGAAGACTGTCATAATAACTTTATAATTATTAAACAAAATGCGTCACAATGTTTGAGATGTCTTGATTATAAAAACTTGACATACAGTACATCATAACCTGTAGTTGTCATGACAACATTACCAAGACAACATAACTCGTCACACGATGGTCATGAGGCCATTATAATTGTGGTACTTTTCAAACTGAATTTATTATTAAGATTTCTCAATAAAAAGTATCAATACTATGTCAATTTTACAACCGCATCATTAACATTTTAACAACAAATTCAATTCGAACTAATGTAATTGAGGTCAAGAAAAATATTGATGTATGTATGGTTATTGACCTCATTATTGACGTATGAATGGGCCCAGCCATTGGAATCTTTTTGGCTCGAGACTTCCGGTCGCATTCACTTACATTCATTTTCATTCGTTAAAAGCGGCTTGTTATGCTGCTTGCATCTTTTTATGTATAGTCATAAACATTCTTGTTTGTAGAGCAATTAGTTTGATCGTTTTCTGTCGTTTATTATTCCTAGTAATTTCTCCTATAGGAACTCAATAGAAGTTCTAAAACAATGGCAAAAACGAGCACTTTTTCGCATTAAAGAATAAGGTTAATAAAGTTCATGACAATTATAATGGCCTCATGACAAGTCATGTTATCTTGGTAAAGTCACATTGTTATAACAAAAGAGTGGTTATGCATGAGGTTTGTACAGTTTTATAAAATACCACCTTCAATTAAAATGTTTCTGCAAATTCAAATTTACATATACACCGAGAGAAAGAGTCAAGCTAGCCATGCTATTAGCCAGGCTTAAATTTTTGTGTCTCCAATTTATTTCTCCAGACACCCAGCCTGATGCGGAGAGTCAGGAAGATTACGAGGAAGAGAGCTTTGATTACAGCGAGAGGGAAAATCTAGCGAGCAACAACGCACAAGATATGGCCAAACTAGCCAAAATTAGCTACTACAACTACACCAAGGTTCCTGCTCGCTACAACACATCGTAAGCAGCTGATTGAGACACTATGTGGTTTAAGGCTGGGGAAAAGGACTAACGGTCATTTATGTAGTACTCTTGGCTCTGACGTGAGCCACTGAGGATATAGCCATCATGAAGTGGATGTGCACTGGAAGCCATTTTGGCTCTGAGAAACAAGTGACAGCGGATTCATTTTACATAAGGGATCATCTTGAAGTATTTTTTCTGTTTTTAAAGCCCATGTTCCTTTATTTGGACCATCTTAAAATGCAGTTCTTAATATATCCTTCCTGAGCCCAATTTAATGGTGGAGTGAAATGATATGTACAGAAATAAGATGACACTTGTTATATACAGACAATCTACAGCTCTAAATCGAGATTGATCTTGTTGGTGGCCAGCAAGTTAGATAACACTTTATAGGACTTAACCAAAGCTGACAAAAGTGCAAATAGTGCTCATTACAATAACTTCCCCAGAATTTTTTTTTCATTATAACTGTGACTTTGACAAGATTCTCCTACAACATTTCAGTTTGTGTGAATTTTTTTAGTGCCTTTTGTTTTAGATCCATGTTTCTCAACCACATTCCTGGAGGACCACCAACACTGCATGTTTTGGATGTCTCCTTTGTCTGTTACCCCCATTTCAGGTCTTTCAGTCTCTGCTAATGCAGGGTTTTAGAGGAATGAGAGATTGAAATTCAATACCTTTTAAGATCTTTTTTTAAGACTCTTTGCATACATTAAGACCTCATCACAACTTTAGCTATTAATTAGTAGCATTGCTGACATTTTAACTTGCACTATATTTAATAAATACTGCTTGCAAAAAACAAATAGAAAATGTTAATAAATCTAAGTGAATAAGTGTTAATCCAGCAAGTGGCGCTTTCACAACAGCAGAAATACCAGTGTTTCCCTGGTACTGCTGTAAACAAAGCAGTGTGATGTCAAATCTAGCAGGGTTTATTTGATTTCATAAGCTACACAGCATCGAAATGTTCAAAAATTAAATTCAGGCAAACTTTAGCATACTGAAACCAAGTTTAATACCCTATAAAATAACATTCAGGACTTTTTAAGGGCCTTAAATTTCTCTAAATTAACTTATAAATTTTTAATACTTTGTAAGACCCTGCGGACACCCTGTAATGAGTCGATGAGCTGAATGGGGTTTGTTTGCTTAAGCCTTTAGGAGACATGAAAATGTGCAGAGCTGGTGGTCCTCCAGGAATGTGGTTGAGAAACACTGTTTTAGATAATGGGCCATGCCTTGGCATTTGATCACTGTATGGCCTTCTGGAGATTTTCTTTGTGCTTAAATTATTGCAAATAGTATTTATTGTCATTATTTCTTGGCATTCACAAGTGTAAATACATTGCCAGTGTTACAGATGGATGGTTAAAAACGCAGAAACTAAGCCTTGGGTTTGGTTCAATCTAACTGCATTACTTACACAAGTGCATTGTTTGGCCCATCTTGAAAGTGCAAGTCTTTTGTCTAGAATTTATATTAAGTTAATGAATGTAATACAAATTAAGATATCCCTTTAAAGCATTCCATATGTTTATCCACGTTTCAGCCCCCTGAAAAGGATTTTTTTCGTTTGTAGTCTGTTCTTGCACAACATACTAGCTGACTGTGTGGGCTAAAACTGATTTCATTTTTAAGATGTGGTGATCGTTTTTTGCCGTGACTTATTCCAAACCTCATCCAATTTAATCTCCTTGGACATAAAACCTTGTAACGTGTACAGCATCTTTCCCAAAGTCACCAATACTGGTTGAATCTTGATGAGGATGCCCTAAAAACACTGGACAAAAATATTAACTGCCCTTGTGTGTGCAAGAGAGCGTCTCATCCATCATTCCTGCGCTGCGCTCAGGAGTGATGAACGACAGTCTGTCGACATGTGACAGGACTGGAGACCCAGCAGAGAATGATTGGGGAAATTCACCACGTATTCTCCATCTAGCTAGGCAACTCTAAAATGTTAAATGTGTAACATAAGATTTGGTGTATTTCTATTGTTTTAAAATGGTTGTTGTCCTTGCGTTTTGGGCTGTTAGCTCCGAGCTAGGCAGGAATTTTAGTTTTGTATGAGCTTTTAATTCTTTTGTTGCACACTGATGTGAATATAACGGTGATAAATGTGTGTTAAAACATTGTGCTATGGACATTATTGTAAATGAATACATTTATTTACCTTTAAACATGTGTGAAAGTGTGTTATAAATGATGCGAGACCAGGGTTCCAGGTGACTTGGTGATTTATTAGAGGGTTTCTCACATGGCCCTTGAACTTTCCTTTTCTCCTGTGGTATTATACAGTTTCTGACATACAGTACTTCATCTTACAAAAATAGACCCCTGGAGGTTCGGGAAGAGATGGGAGCGACCCATCAGCAGGATTAGCTAACAGAACAGCTAGGAACATCACTATTGTTTTATTACTCCTCCCTTAATACATTATGTTGTATTCATGACCTTTAAGTTAAAAATGAGGTACAAAAAGACAGACGCGCTCCGCGGTGTCCGGGCCTGTTGTCCTTCATTTGCCCAGAGCCTTGTCCAGGTTTGTCTTGATGGCATCCAGGAAGTCTGTGGTGTTGACGTAATGCTCATTCAGCTTGCAGCTGTGGTCAAAGACAAGACGGATGTTAATGACATCAGAGGTATTAGCTAGAGAAAAACTTAACTATGGATGTCAGCAGTTTCATCAAAAGGGCTAGTCCTTTAAATGGAGGTCAAAGACATTAGACTGGGATCATTTATACATGCTCCGGATAATCTGCTGACTTACTTGGCGAGACCGTGAATGCAGCCGGCCAGATCCTTGGTCATAACGCCGCTCTCCACAGTCTCCACGCACACACGTTCAAGAGTTTGAGAGAACCTGTGGAAAGACAGAAGAAAAAATTAATACTTACACTTTCTTATAAACGTTACTAATATGACAGGAATGCTGCTGTAGTCAGCCTGCCATTACACTACAGATATAATACAATAAAATAGGTGTGAAAGTGCCATTATATTATATGAATGTGCCAGTCACCAAATGGCCAATAACATGTTTAATTTCTTATATCAATGAATGAGTACGCTATATGGGTTAGAATGATTGTGCATGTGCTGAAAGCTGCTTATAATGTGCATTTGAAAATGCAACAAGAATCAAACATCTTCCCCAAATTGTAATGAGAATAAAAAAAAAAAATAATAATTAAAATATTTATATAATATAATATATATTATATATAATATTTATAATAATTAAAATTATTATTATTATTATTAGGAAAATAGAGGTTTCCTTACAGATTTACACAAGAATAAAAGCTCTGGGTGGTTTATTCAATAGTAAATGATCACAATGGTATTTTTTCATTTTAAAATATTATTTTAACATTTAAATACCAATTTCTATTTCAATAATTCTAAATTAGTTGAGTTTCCCCAATTAGTTTTATTCCTGTTGAAGCCAATAATCCACAGGTTTTGACCATCGTAAATGGCCAGTACATATTCTTAAGTCATCGCCCATTTGGAGGTACAGAAAAATGACTGGCAGCAATAAATGGGCTTACTTGATCAGGTCTGGGTTTCCATCAAGTTTGCCACGGTGTTCCAGTCCTCTAGTCCATGCGAAGATGCTGGCAATGGGGTTAGTGCTAGTTGGCCTTCCCTGTTAAATAAAGTTAAACAAAACACAAATACATTTTACATTTACATTTTATAATTACCGGCAACAAGTTCAGGGCTCTAGCTTTCACTCTAAAGAACTCTCGAGAAATATTCTGAACAGTTTAAGACTGCATGAAACTGGGTAAATATGCAATATTGTGGAGCATTTGCAGTAATACTCATTGCATTACAACTTTTCCTCAGTTTTATTTTAAGCTATTTTAAAATCATTTAAATGATAATAATACTAAAACAGGTCATAGAGATTCTGATTTAATTAATGAGAATATGATTGACTGAAATGTTTTTCAGATATTGTGATGATTACTTGCTGTTGTCATCGTTTTTTCGCCAATAGTATTTATTTCAGCTCTTAGCTCTGAGGCACTAGGTTCACTATTGGGCTGGTCTAGCCATTGGCATAACTGACAGCACCTACTGGGGAGGTGCGCCCAACTGATTGATCAAATTTAGATGAACAATCTATTCATGCAACACACAAATGATAATGAGTTTTAAATAAAAAATATTCTGCTATATTGTGCGGCCCTAGTTTTTTGGGTGGAAACAACAATTATTTATTTCCAGGAATATTCATGTATGTAGACGTGTATGATAAATACATAAAATATTCTGATCATACATTATGGTCTGCCAGGAAATAAACTGAATGCTTGTGTATCCCATTTGGCACGGTTTAACAACAGCTGATATTTCAGAATTCATTCATAATTGCACAACAACAAGTGCTTCATAAAATAAAATACATTTTAAAAAATGATGCTTAATTCTGCAATTTTTCCTCTCACCACAAGATGGCAGAAGGCATCTAAAATAAACTGAAGGAAGATCCAGCTTGCTTTATTTCAAAATCATCTTTCGATCATCATCTTTGCTTTCTAGATCAAACCGAAAATGTATCTGAAAAGATAATGAAAATTAGCAAGGCAATACTTTGCAATACACTAACCTTCTGGTGCTCACGGTAATGCCTGGTTACTGTGCCGTGTGCTGCCTCGGCTTCAATGGTCTTTCCATCAGGACACACCAGAACTGAGGTCATCAAACCCAGAGAACCGAAACCTGCAGACATCATTCAATATCCTTTAAATCACCTACTAATACAATCATTTATCATTCATGAACCCAGAAAAATTGATCATGCTTTGCTGTCTATATAAACCCTGACAACTAAAATGACTGAATATTAGGAGTGAAACTGAATACAAATTCACACTTCTCAGTTCGGTAAGAACATACTACACAAATACAGCGAAACATATAGTTTAGCATGTCTTCGTTTAATCTGGTTGCTTTCTAAATTCCAATATTAACCTTTTGAACTGGAAACAATAAATAAAACTTCTTGAAAAAAATATGCTATGTAGCCTTTACCTACATTTTACCTCAATAAACTCAACAGAAAAACTTCTGCAAATATTCGGCAATGAATTCATTACATTTTACCTGTTAGTAATCCGTAATGTATTTAAATAAGTGAGACAGCCACTGTGTAAATTGTTTCTACAACAAGTTAAAGTAGAAACAATGTAGATGTTATCGTGGAAGCTTACTAATGTGCAACTAATTTCCATAACATTGTAGTTAAGTGCTGATTATTGCATCTACAAAAATACGTATCAATTTGCAAGTAATGCATCTAAAAATAGCTAACAGCATTAGCTAAGAATATTTTAAAAAATCATGAAATAAAATTAAAGTATTATTAAAGTAAAAAACATTATTCAATATCGAGATAAGTATTGAATCATGACTAGGCCCACACGGAATCTGTGTGCTCAGAAATCTGCAGATTTTTAGCCAATTGAGTATTTATTGTTTCAATGTGTGTAAATTTATATTTATTCAGTTTTTAAATTAATTTCTTTAATATTATTGACTAATATGAAAATGTTCCTTTGATTTATTTACAATATAGTGTGTAAAGAAATATTTTCTGTCTTTTAGTAGATATGTAAGAGACTTGCTTTGGTTACTAAATAAGTGGATCTAAGTTGATTTACATTGTAAACATTAAAGTTAAAAAGTAGTAGTATTTTTTGTTTCATAAAATAATTTTTAGTTACGATACTCCCAGTGCTTTCCACAGGTTTGAAATATACTTGCGGTAGTAGCCGGATTGAAACACACCGTTTACCCATAGCACATGGTTATCTATATGCAACAAAAAAGTGATTTTGAACAATATTTTTTTATTATATATATTTTTTTTTTTTAAACCTGTTGAAAAAAAAAATCAAGTGATTGTTTTATTTTTATCTTATTGTTATACTTTTATTATGCCATGTGCACCCACTGACAGGTAAAATCTGTTGCTGACATTGGCAATACCGTACAAAACATGTTATGTATAAAATATGTAATATCAACATCATCAAATTGAAAAAATGACATACAGCAAATGAGAAATAAATGACAAAGCAATAAAAACATCTATGAAATAAAAAAGTGTAGATTATTTAAAGTCAAATGAGTTAATTAGCCATTTTTCTAATGGTGTACAAATAATATCAGGCTTAAAATAAAAATGACGATGACTTAAAAAGCGAAACCAAAAGCGGAGTCCTGGACATTTTAGGAAATTTTTTGAAACGCCGAACGAACTTGGTCTCTGCAGAGCACACAAGATTGTGACAGTTCTTGCACGCACACAACGAGAAGTAGTAAAACGTGTAGGACGAGAGGTGATTTCCACTAGTTATTCGATCATGGTTGTTTAGCTATTGGGCAGATACAAAAAAAGTGTAAAGGGATAATAAATGTTTTTTTTATTATTATTATTATTATTAGGTTCAAATATACTTAGGCGGCCAAATATACCAAAGCAACCGAGTAAAGTCTATGTGTGGGTAGCACTGACTCCCAAAATCATTGTATAAAACCGCAGATTTTTTACACAGTTCTGCGCAGAATATGCTAAAAATGTCCACAGAGTCTGCCGGGCTTTATTCATAACTTAGGTCTATGTTTAAACTGCGTGGCAGAGATCTTTTTGAAAATTGTAATCATTGAATTTTAGAAAACACTTTTTTTTTTTTTTCTGGAAACTACTGTTTACTTAAATATAAGCATGTGTTCAGTATTAGTTTTGTGCTGTAATAAAACATACTGAGGCATGACTTCAAAACCATGATTTTTGTGTACATTACACCCCCACTGAATGTATATTTTTCTATAATTTTACCCTGAGCAAGAATGTCCGACTGCACATCTCCATCATAGTTCTTGCAGGCCCACACAAAGGCACCGGATGACTTCAGCACCTGAGCCACCATGTCATCAATCAGTCTGTGTTCATACCAGATCTTCAGCTTGTCAAACTCTGGCTTGTAGTTTCTGCCCATGCAAAAAAAGATGCTTCAATATTTTGCATTGAAATTACTTTGCAAGAAAAGTGTAGTTTCACATGTCAACACTGTGACAGCATGTCAGAGCGTTAATCTCATAATTACACAGCAACACACGTTCATACAAAACACAATGGAAGTGCGTAAATAAAGCGTGCCAAAGACTGAATCGAATCCTCCTCACTTCTCAAAGATATCCTGGAAGATGTCCTTGAATCTGCCGTCATAAGCCTTCAGGATGGTGTTCTTGGTGCTCATGTAGAGAGGCCATTTCTTCTGGATGGCGTACTGGAAGCAGCTGTGAGCGAAGCCGGTGATAGACTATTAGAAAGGGAGGAAAAGACACAGTGTCATAAAGCTGGGCAAAATAAATGTTCCACTTTCACAATAGGGAATTCAGCTGGAGGAATTTCTGCAACGCTGGCTGTGCAGCTCTAATGGGTGAGCAAAATCACTCACTTCAAATATGAAGTAGAAAAGATGTAAAAAAATAAATAAATACATTTCAGGCAGACACTTCATTCAGTAAATCTCCTTTGAGCTGGCAAAAGAGCCCACCATCCTCTCCATCTCTGGAGCAGCCTTAAGGCAGACTCCTCTTCTGTTGTAAACCCAAATAGAGCGTTCCTCTGACAACAAACAAAGACCTCAGGACACCAGGGTTCACTGTGGGTACATCATCTATAATCCAGACCTCATCCCTCTGAAGGTGTATGCGAAGAACATTACAGAATTTGAGTTAGAGGGCCTTAATTATACAAACTCAGAATACACGAGACAGTCTAAAAATGTCTCTAATTTAAGGTGTTATTTTTACACCTTTAAGACGGATCGTCAGAGTATAAGCTCATTAACAGGAAGACATTTTTCAAATTCATACATGCCTTTGCCTTTATCTCTAGTAGCTGTGCTCTATTAAGTTCACATTTGGATTCATTGTAATGAATGGATTCTTTGTTGGATGACGTAATTCAGAAAGTGCAAACATCAGGGGTCCCCCAACTTTCTCATCCAGTCATTCCTTTTTGCTGAATTTTGAAAATAAACTTTTAATTAATTGCAATTATCTGCATATTTTCAAAAACAAAAAAAAAAGTTTACTTAAAATAATTTTTTTAGTAACATTACATAAACCATTAATTGTCATGTTTGTCCTACATTAAAATGTTACTTTGGATATTTTACTATAAATACATTAGGGCTTCATGACATTGAAAAGAAGAAAAAAAAAAGAACATTGCCATATTTTGTATTTCTGTGATTTACTAAATATTGTGATATGACTATAATTTCACAATACTCAAGTTCACAATATGTTACCGTTTAGAACGACTCCAAAGAAATTTAAAGGTGTTTTACATTGACTGGGATAATTTTGTAGGGCAGTGCATCTTTATAAAATATAAAAAATATTAAATTAAAGAAAAAAAATTAAAGCAACAGTGCTTTATGGTGTTCAGTGGAATCTAACAATACAGAAATTCAATTATCCAGTCCTTCCAGGCTTTCGCAAGACTTTTTTCTGAATTTTGCGGCCTAAAATAATTGATTTTGCTGTGTATTTCCTCATATTTGTGGCCTTATTTTGGGTTGATTTGCTGTAAAAAATTATACCATAGACAAAGGTCTTTATTATGTATATTTTTATTACTCCTAGACCCAGACACTGGGTTCTGTAACTTAAATTTAAAGGATACTTTATGTTTAAAAAAAAAAATTTGTATCCATACAAAAATTGTGTGCACAACAGCTCTAAGACCAAAATCCACTGACTCATAGTACAGGTCTCATGTAGGCCATCCCAGTAAAAATTTTAAATAAATTAAATGTTTTTACATATAGTTTATTTGTTATTAGTTTACACTTAGATAATGCTTGACTGGCCAGGTTTGGCATACTGTCTTGGGAGAGAACCCTGAGCTCGGAGATAAAGGAGCCCTGGGCTCCCGCCTGGTCAATGAGCATTAGGAGGGATGCGAGATCAGGTAGTTCTCAAGAGCTCCATGGCAATAGACTGCCAACCATGCCAGTGAATAAGTATTAAGAGCTTGTGACTTTTACTATTATTTAATTCACTTGTCTTTAGACTGTGGGAGAAAACTGGAGTGCCCGGGGAAAACCCACATGAACACAGGGAGAACACGTGAACTCTGCACAGAAAGTGCCGACTGACTCAGCTAGTACTTGAAACAACAACCTTCTTGCTATGAGGCAGCAGTGCTAGCCACTGAACCGCTGTGTCACCCGATACTAGAATTGAGGAGGTGGGAGAAGGGATGGATGGTTGGGGTCTTCCAAAACAAACTTAAGGAATAAAGTTAGACTGGATATTTATGTTAAATTTGGAATGATCCGACTGGATAACTAATGATTAGCAACTGGGACCAGCTGCAGTCAATCCTTTCACGTGCTCCTCTCGAAATGAGTTTGCAAAACTTCTCTTTTGGCAATTTCGGCTAGAATACAAGCAGCTTTACATTTTTTTAAAAAACATTTTAAGCTCAATATTATTATCTTCCTTAAGCAATATTTATTTTTTCGATTGTCTACAAAACAAACCGTCATTATATAATGACTTGTCTAATTACTCTAACTTGCCTAATTAAACCAGTTATGCCTTTAAATGTCACTTTACGCTGTATAGAAGTATCTTGAAAAATATTATGTACGGTCATCATGGCAAAGATAAAAGATGTCAGTTATTAGAAATATGCATTCAGAAATGTGTTGAAAAAATATGCGTTCCATTAAACAGTAATTGTGGTAGGAGAATGAGGAGGGCTAATAATTCTGACTTCAGCTTCAGGTACTGATTATTCAATTTAAAACAACACTATATAGTCTCAATTAGGGCTGCTTGATTTTGGAAAAAATCATAAATCACAATTATTTTGGTCATAATTGTAATCACGATTATTCAAAACGATTATCAGTTGAAGTCAAAATTATTAGCGCTCATGAGAATTTAGTTTTTTAAATAACTATTTCCCAAATTATGTTAAACAGAGCAAGGAATTTTAACAGTATTTCCTCTATTATTTTTTTCTTCTGGAGAAAGTATTATTTGTTTTATTTTAGCTAGAATAAAAGCAGGTTTAAATATTTTGAAACCCATTTTAAGGTCAATATTATTAGCCCCCTTAAGCAATATATATTTTTTAAAATGTCTGCAGAAGAAACTACTGTTATACAACGACTTGTTTAATTACTCTAATTAAGCCTTTGAATTGCACTTCAATTTGAATGTTGTGTTTTGAAAAACATCTAGTAAAATGTTATGTACTGTCATCATAGCAAAGATAAAACAAATCAGTAATTAGACATGATATATCAAAACTATTATGTTCAGAAATAAGTTTAAAATAAACTTTCCATTAAACAGAAATTGAAGGAAAAGGGTTGCTAATATTCTGAAGGGCTAATAATTCTGACTTCAACTGTATATATATATATAACTCTAACCCTATATATATATATATATATATATATATATATATATATATATATATATATATATATATATATATATATATATATATATATATATATATATATATACACACACATACACAGTTATTTTCCACCCTGCAAAGGAAAGAGAAATAAATACAATAGAATAAAAATATAAAACAAACTGTGATTTAAGCATCTTCACCCTAAGAAAAACACTTTAGCTACAAAAATCCTTCAGTCAAGAGCAGTAAGGGATGTTCTCGTCGTTTGATTAATGATAAAACAGGCGGCAGCATTTCGCACTGTCACTTTAATGGTTTCTCTTTCACGTGTCTTTTGATTCTCAACTCGTTTGTTTATTACGCAAATGAGGGTTAATATGAATAATCACTAATCACTGCGTTTTAACACTTATTTGACCATTAAAGCGCTCATGTTAAGATTACTTTAGATGTCTGTGCTCCTCTGCTCATCTCAGTGTGCGAATGAGACCGAATGCTGACCGCGTGCTTATGCGTGCGCGCGTGTTGCACACACACATAAGCACGTGGTCTTTCGCGCTTTTGGTATATGATGCAATAATCATTTATCTCGATTAATGGTTTTTCATAATCGTTAGAAGCCATAATCGAAATCGGATTTTCGATCAATTGCACAGCCCTAGTCTCAATTTTATAAACAATGAGTCGCAGGCCTTAAAAACACCACGTAAAACACATCCAAGTAAAAATCAAATCTTAACATTTGCGACTTCACAAATCGAGCAAGAACTGTGATTCATAATTAATAATATTACCTAACTGACTTTGCAGATCCTGCTATAAGATTAATGCAGAAGCGCAGATTGCAAGATCAATGCAAAAATGATGTATTGTACAGCACTAAAATGTATATACAGTATAATAGAGAATATAATTACATTTGGAAAGAAAAATGTTTTTGTTCTTTTGACACAGTCTATAATATTTTGATGCTCCTTCAGCATTTTAAGTGCATATAAATACATGCATATTACATGCGCACTGACCTCATCAGTGTTGTACATGCCCATTCCACAGCCTCCACCAGGGAAATCATACACCTCCCACTCCTTGTTTTTGCTTCCATCGGCTGGAGTAAAGACCATTTTGAATTTGCCTGGTTGGTTTACAACAAAATCTGTTGCCTTGTACTGTAAAGTAACAAGATGACAGTGTGTCAGTGAGAACAAGTACATTAAAAAGAAAACAGCCACTTTATCCAAGAATCACACCTGGTCACCGAAGGCATGTCTGCCAATGGTGATGGCCTGTGTCCAACCAGGAACAAGTCTGGGAATGTTCTTGCAGATGATTGGCTCACGGAAGACAGTGCCGCCCAGAATGTTCCTGATGGTTCCATTAGGACTCTTCCACATTTTCTTCAGTTTGAACTCTGTCAAGTGAAAATAAAGAAACTGATTCATTTACTTATCTTTCTTCCAGTATCTATGTCTGTTCAAATGTGTGGCTACTTTATCAAAACTGTGATTTAAAGACTTGTTTACGGCAACCAATAAAATCATAAGCAAATTATTTGTAAACAATTGTTCATAAAGCATATTTTAAATGCTGAAAAATGGGTTCAATTTGAAAGTGCTAGAAGAAAACGACGTCATTAGAACAATAAAAGGAAGGGTTTGTGGTGCACCTTCGACCCTAGCTTCGTCAGGTGTAATAGTGGCGCATTTGACAGCAACGTTGTATTTCTTAGTGGCAATAGCGGAGTCGATTGTGACTTGATCATCAGTCTGGTCACGATAGGGAAGACCCAGGTCATAGTACTTCAGATCCACATTCACATTGGTCAGAATAAGCTAGACACAAAAATAAAAGAGAGAGAGAGAGAGAGAGAGAGAGAGATAGAGAGACAGAGAAAGAAAACATTAAATCAAGTCAATCAACCTATTTTGCCATAAAGGGTACAAACTAAAAGACAAATTTCCAATTTCCTGAATTTCTTTCTGACTAAAAAATGAATTTTCATCACCCATAATGATCAGAAAAACAGACAGTTGTTGTGTAGAGCATTAAGCAGACACACAATAGCCACAAACAGTTGTAATAGGTACAGCCTAATGAAAGGTCAGTATTATAACAACATTATAAACACAATATTTAATAGTAATAATAATAATAATAATTTAAAAATCTGATAAACGAAAATCTTATTTGAAAACAACAAAACAAAAATCCCTGATATTTCACAACTTGTACAATAAAAAAATAAATACAAAAACTCCCAAGAAAAGACTGTTTAAAATTTCATGCTATCCCATAAATTCCATGACCTATGGAAACTCTATTTTCATATTTTTTTCCAAAAGGGGCAATATTCAAAAAATATGTATTAATTACTAGGAAATCTATGAAACTGATATTATGTAAAGAACTAATTCATGACACCTTTGTCAGAAAAGTCGAAAGTGTTGGCACAAAAAAAAAAAAAAAAAAAAAAAAATATATATATATATATATATATATATATATATATATATATATATATATATATATATATATATATATATATTGTTTATTTTTTATTATTATTATTATTTTTTATTTATTTATTTATTTATTAAAACCTACTGAGCTTTTTTACCATTCTATGACGCTACGCTATCCTATGATGCACTGCGAGATAATTCATGAATGGGAGTGAAGCGGGTGTGTCACGTGATCATAATAAAATGGCAGATGTAAAATGACTGGGCTGCATTCATACTGTATAGAACATACTTTTCTATTGGTCGAGTAGTAAATTCAAATTCAAATGCAGCACCTACTGAGTAGTAAGAGACTTTGAACGCAGGCAATATGTTTTATTTTGAGAAATATTTTAAATATTTTGGAGCAGTAAACACGAAAGGCTAAATAATTCAAATGAATCATTGACTTCTGCATTGTCTTTATTAGTGTCAAAAACAGATTTCTTTACAATTTAAAACGACATCTTTGGATATCTTTTCTGCTGGAGATACTGTTGTCCTTGAAAAACTTATATGTAAAGATTGCAGGAATAGTATAACAGAAAATATTGATAGTTTTAAAAACTTGACTTTTCCAAACAGCAGTATACCTTGATAACGGTTATCGGCCCTTGCCTAGACACATGAAATCAATGTTTTATTACACCAATCGGGGAAAAATAGCTATTTAGTACATCATTGTGTCATAACAGAGATTTAGGAACAGAGATTGAATTTATGCAGCACAGGACTCTATGACTTCTGCTTGATTATAAACACCACATTTACTAGTTTCTGGACTAATGGTGTTGATTTGCTCGCTATAAATAATAAGCCTATTCTGATTCTCTAAAGAATCAGCAGAATATTTTCAGCCTGTGAAACGTCACCATCACCATCTGCTGTCTCTTGAGGAGACAGACGGCCAGTCAGTGAGAATGACCTCAATGCTGGCTCTGCCCCCTGCGTGACGCGAACATAATCTCAGTCTTCACGCGTAACTCTCCCAGTAAGCCTATCATGCCGTCGCTTTAAAAAAGGAGATCTGTATAACACGCCGATCACTCCTCCACTCTCTCCTCGTCCCTTTAATTCTCCCTAGAGATGCTGTCGCATTCCCTTTCCAATTTCCGTCTCCTTTTGTCTCTCTACTCTTGTCTAACCCAATTTTCATTCTGTCTGTGTCTGTCTAGGCTTCTCACTCACTTCTCTTTCCTTTGCCCTCTACATCTTTCCCTCCTGCGTTCTGTTTCTCTCTGTTTGTGTGTATGCATCACAGATTTAAAAATAGACCAGACAGACACTGCTTCCCTCCTCCTCATTCTTTCGCTCACTCAGACGCTTGCCATTTAAGCACCTTTTCTTTAATGAACTCCCAGATGATCCTGGTCATCTCATCTCCATCCATCTCCACCACCGGCTGTGCCACCTGGATACGTTTATCGGCATCTGTCAAATAAAACAAAAACTAATTATTCTTACAAGCCAGTTTTTCCATTCAAGCCTGAATAAGTGATTGTGTTTTTACTCCACTTGTGAGACACCCGGAAATGAGTGGTTCCTCAAGTAGGAGAATAATACAGAGACAAAGCCCTATTCACACCACTAGAGACTTTGGCACTAAATGTTGGCAGTCATTGCACTGGTTGGTCACTAGTCGGCGGTACAATTTCTGGTTTCTAAAGAAACACGTTGTGCATCACTAGCACTAAACTGTCATTCTTGCTGACACTGGATCAGCTATTAAGCTCATAAATAATGCACAGAAATAATGTATCATTTACTATGAAAAGAAAAAAATAAACTGCCAGGGAGGCCATTTAACTGCACCAAGCCAGCATATGAGAATGTTTTGGTCTCGCAAACACTTACACACCGTTTCACATGCGCCTGCATTGCACTACCTTTATAACACTGCTCTGTACATGATCAAAGAGATGGCATTACGATGTGAATTAGACACCCTAATCCAAATTAATTTTGTAAAAAGATGTTCTCAAGACAGCTATCTGACCACATCAAATACTACCATATTCAAACATTACTTCCTAACTTTATTTCTGATTCATATATAATTGCATACATGTCAAGATGCATCCCATGTAATGATCAACAGTAGGTTTCATACTGTAATAGAGACACACACACACACACACACACACACACACACACACACACACACACACACACACACACACACACACACACACACACACACACACACACACACACACACACACACACACACACACACACACACACACACACACACACACACACACACACACACACACACACACACAGCACAATTCTAAATTCTGGAACAACATCATAAGCAAGAAAATAGGAAACCCACTGTTGGCCATCACATGGGGTTATATCTTGACATTTATACATACAACACAGTTGACACTTTGGTTTCATTACTTCCTGCAAAGGCTGCATAACCATCTTCAACTCAAGTGTTACAAAAACAAATTGCATTAGCACATGGTTACTTTCTTGACATACACAATGCAAATATAAAAACTCCTTGCAAAGAGCAGAGTTATAGATAATATAAACTTTATAAAACAGTTATCCTTTCTTGGCAGAAAATCACTGAAGTAACTTGTCGTCATTATCACAAATTGCATAACAGAAGCAATATAAATACGTGAGAGTCAGGCGTGCACCTCTGGCAGGAGTAATGAATGATTACAGGATTAAACTGGCCCAGGTTTCATTTTTAAAGGTAATTGGGTCAATGCACCTTTATAACTTTACTGACTGGCTGATTGCCAAACATATTAATAGAAAACAGATCATTAACACAGAAATATTTCAACAATTTATAAAACAACAATGTTCTAAATTCAATATTTAACTAAATTTCCATTATATTTAGAATTGTTCTGTCAATTATCATTATA
Source organism: Danio rerio (assembly GCF_052040795.2). Classification (NCBI taxonomy): domain Eukaryota; kingdom Metazoa; phylum Chordata; class Actinopteri; order Cypriniformes; family Danionidae; genus Danio; species Danio rerio. The sequence goes on from NC_141038.1 coordinate 27,693,208, forward strand.
AAATGTCATCACACAATGATAAGGATTCCTGGCATTGTCCAAAACTTCACTTTGGCAAGGGCGTTTTCAAACCTCGAGAGAATGATAAAGATAGAATACTACTCATCCACCCACTCCTAATTGCTGCTACAAGAAGCAATTTGCAGCAATTTCACCAACTAAATATCTTCCTCAAGTGTTCCAAACACCTTTTTATGCCATGCTTTCCCACTAAAGCAAGCAAGCAAAGGTCATTTCCTACTCCCTCCTCCTCTCAGCAATGGGAGGTCATTTTACACTACCCCTCCACACTCTTAGTGGGGACAAAGTAGAGGAAGGTGGGGGAGCCATAGAGGGAATCAAGTGACTTTGTTCCACTTGCCAAGTTTCTGTTCATGCGAGAACCAATCTAACTAAAGAAAACTGTAATGGAGTTCATAAACAACAAAATGGTATCAATAAAGCTTAGCATAAGAAGCTTTATAAGCACTATGGGTCACACATTTACTTCACTCCACTGATGCCGGTCTATAAACTACTACTGAACTATTTCATCTCAGATCCAGTCAAAGTTCAGTTACAGTTCAGGTTCATATAAAATGTTTACAGTATACAGATTAAAGCTGTCAAATGTTTTACATGCTTAAAGTGCAATACATACTCCATCAAAGGACTTGTGTATCAAAAAATTTCAATAAATCAATGGAGACTTTCATAGTTAAAGCTTATGATATTTATCACCTACAATAAAGAGTTGTTGTCTTTTGTGCAATGACAATGTCATCATTTGTGCTAAAATAAAGAATGCTAAAAAGAAAGCAAAAAAATACCTCCATGTTTTCTTATAGGATGAGTAATCAAGCAAGCAAGCAAGATGTGTCAAATTTTTAAAAATTAGCAAACTTGATCACAAATTTGAGAATTGTACACAAAATTTCAACAACTACAGATGGAGTAACATTTTACAGAAGATAGCCTTTCGTATTATATAAAAATAGTCTTCAGATTCGATAAAAAAAATATTTAAAAAATTGAAAAGTGTTTAGTTCATGAATCTGTTTTTGAATGAACCATTTGATCTAATGATTAGTTTGTTGATACAACCTATGACTTAATTTATAGATGACTTAGTCATTTTTAATGAATCATTTGAATAAATGATCCAGTGAGACATGCCACCGCCTACTGAATAATTCCATGTGTTTTTATTTATGACAGGCATAAACTAGATAAGGCACCACCCCAAGAGTATACAACAAAATATACTGTAATTATAGTTATAAAAAATATATCACACAGCGAACAGGTTACAAAATTAAAAAGATTTTTTGATCCCAAGATATCAAAGATGAAAAGCTGCAACGGGTTAAAAATGGACCTAAAAAAAATCCATCTACCGCTGATCACAGCTGTGTAAACCAAAAGTGCATTATGGGTAAAGTCTTTTGCTTGAAACCTGATTGGGTTTGTGAACAGAAATTACATAAACAGGGAATCCTGGGGAAAAGAATCCTCTCACTAGTCATAAACGCTGAGAACAGGAGGAGTAGGAGTGTATGGGCAGGATTATGTAAGCGTGCTACAATTCAACACTGCAGCCATCTGCATTGAGAATGAATCCTCCCATGAACAACTTATTTATGCTGAACTATGACATGAGCTAACGTGCTGCAGCAGCAAAATTACCCTGAACAAAATTAAATAAATTGGGAAACAGATTCTGCAAAAAATTCAGTATCAATCTAGCACTTGTGATCTACAACTCAATACAATTTTCAACTTAATTTGAAATTAATATCTACAATTGTAATACGATAGTCACATCATAGGATTAGATTTAAAAAAAGATTATACTTCCGGGGTTTCTGATTAGCAGCAATTAAAACAAATCCTTCTTTATGTTCAAGACCAAAAAGCTTCCTTTAAAAAACAAATATAATATTGTAGCAGTTAAACAAATATAAAAGAAAAGAAAAATTTTGTTTGTATATGGAACTCCGTTTCAATTAATTTTTAAGTATTTTTTTTTTTTAGAAAGATGAGTGTCCACCTTTTTTCTCAGACAGCACAGATCTGCTTGATTTGACTGTCACTATTTCAGTGGATCTGAAAGCAGGAATTATCTGACTGAAATGGGCTTATGAAGGAATAATGTAACGGGGCTCTATTACATTTAACATTTTCTTTAAACCCGACATTTTCACTACCGATTAAGATCTCTCTGATGTTTTTTTTTTTCCACCACTCCCTTGGTAGTGGTGATGGTGTGCGACGTATCTGAATAGCGGTGGGGGCGTGTGCATGCGATGTACCAGAGCGGTGGGGGTGAGTTGTGCCCAATTAGAGATGCGCGGTTGGCGGTTATAGCCGCGGACTCCGCGGATAAACCGCGGATCGGGCGGATGACGTTACGAAAAAATTATATTTTAATTAAATTCGGGCGGGTGGCGGGCGGTTGTACTGTTTTATATACATAGCTGGCGCACCAACGAAAAAGCCTAGGACTGACTTCACAGAATGGGAGGAGGAATTGGATACACTAATTCTGGATGAAGTGTACAGAAGTATTCCTCTACAAACTTCCGTATAGACGGATATTCAGAGCAAAATCTACTTTCTTTTTGGGAGAAATAAGGCAGGCATTCCCACGACTACAGCACCTTTCCATGAGAATTCTATGCATTTCAGCAACAAGTGCTGCGAGCGAGCGCTCCTTCAGTGCAGCAGGGCGCATTATAGTGGCTATGCAGGCGCTCCCGTCTGAATCCTGACACTGTAAATGCTATTTTATTCCTGCATTGTGCCAAGAAAAAAATCGAACTAGACCTAAGGTCAGGCATATTAAACCAATTAGCCTATGTTATTTAGGCTACACATATGTTCAATATAAACTTTTGAGTTCGGTCAGCTGATAATTTTACGTTCACATTGGTTTAGCCTATTCTATTCTATAGACATGTTGGCCTCGCTTTTACGTTCCGAGGCTAAGGTTATTTTGCCAGAATTTCTTTGTCGCAACTTTAATGGCGTAGTATTTCGTTATGCTTCAAGTTTGAGGGGAATGGGGATGATCCTAAGTCTATGGGTTATTGGGGCACTTGTCATACATGCACTTTAGCTTGGTCAGGTTCGCTCAAAGAGAGATGGCATATCTATTTTTCTAATTTAATTTCTAATTGTGGGGTGACTGAGCCTAGAAGGTTTAGGCACGATATGACGTTTTTATTAAAAAAATTTCAACTGTTTGCCAAAGCATGCGACTATAGCCTATGCCTACATTAAGATATTTATGTTAATATTTTTTTTTACTGCCTGTTGTTTCTTTTGGCATATAAAATAGGTATTGTCTGATAGAGATATCAATAAAGGTTTATCTGTGTCGCAGAACTGGTGTTGTTTCCGATTTCTACAAGCTCAATAACATCCACAGCAAAAAATAAATAAATAAAAAATAGTCAAAAAACTGTGCCCATTAATTAGATGTGCAAGGCAAGCAGGTACGTTTTTGGGGTTGCTATGGACAACTACAAATGTAAACATTATTAGGCTATAATGTAAATGACTTATTATTCTATCTATTTACTAAAAAATAAAGTGAAATAGGCATTTATTAGTAGGCTAAATAGCAGCATGTTGAAATGATGTGTCAATGCGTTTTCTATTAGGCTACAAAAAAAAAAAGTTGTATAGTACAGTGCGTTTAATTTAGGCTATTTATTTATTTTTGTCCCTGTGCGCCGATTGGAGACAGAGTTCACTGCTGATATTCTGAGAGCTCGGGTGCTTCTCATTTCTTATTTGTGCATCCTCGTTACCTTTCCTTGCTTTCTTTCCTCGTGTTTCCACCCCACCGGGATAACTTTACGAGGGAAGGACGCAAGGAAAAGACTGAAGGACCGAGGAATCGAATCAAGTGAAAAGACACGTCCTCCTATCTTTAGCGTAACTTCAAAGCATCGTCAATTAATGACTTGCACGTTTGGATTAACTGCATGTCTACATTAAAGTCATTCTCTATTATATAATGATTAATAAAGAAACATTCTTTTAATAAAAAAAAGGAATAAGCCATTCAAATAAAGAGCTCAGTCAGCAGATGGCGGGCGGGTGCGGTTTTAAAAATTGGTCAAAAATGTTAGTGCGGATGGATGGCGGACGGATGATGAATTTCGTCATGCGGTTGCGGATGAAATAATAGCCCATCCGCGCATCTCTATGCCCAATGTACTTGAAGAACTGGGAGGGATGCGGTGGAGAGGGGTGTGCGACCTATGTAAGGAAAAAGGGGGAGACACGCGATTTCCAAAAAATTATCATTCGTTTGAGGGCATCCCAAGTTTCTCAGGAAGCTTCGGGAGACTCCTGGATGTCTGGGATTACTTTAAGGTTACTAGCCATTTTGTGAGCTAGTGTAGCACATGCCTGGATTAGTGTTTGGAGTAGAGGTGTGAACCTATACTGGTCTCACGGTTCGGTTACGATTATCATGCCTTCGATTCGCTTCAATTCGATATCTCGGTGCATCACGGTGGATTGACGATGCTTTCTAAATACAGTGTTATATTTTAGGGGGAGGCTAAAACAAGCTGTCTGTATAAACACACAGACACACTGCAAAACACTGTCTCTCGTTCAAACACATACACAAACATAGACAGCACCAAACAAACAAACACATATATTTAAATACTTTAGAGATATTTTTTAGGCTGGAATCAGTCAGCTGGTTTTATTTTCACTGCTAAGAGCGGTTCACTTCCCGCACGGCTCCCAAACGATCACTCTGTGCCACAAACTGAATGTTATTTACAACTTTATTACCTGTTATTCACAGTTTATGCAGGTTATGTTCACTAAAGTAAACTTCATTCAGAGGCGCGTGCGCCCTCCCTGTGGTAACAGCTGACGGTCAGCTTATGTCACGTGAGATTTTGCGGTCGCAAACACATAACATGAAGACAGAAATGAGATTTTTGAGGTTAATTATATCTTACACAGTATGTGACTCTTTCAACACCCTTTGGAGGTGTCTACGTTGCTGAACAACGTATGTAAAACAATGTGAAGACTATAATGTGAAAATATAATTGAGACTACAATGTGAAAATATAATTGACAGAATCGTAGAAATGCTGGATTAAGATCGTCTAGGAGGTCAAATCGAGATCGCAATCTTTTTACGATTAATTGTGCAGCTCTACAGCACAGCTTCTGACAGATTTCCCGCACACATTTTTGAGTTACTGACACTGATAATACAGTGACTTGATGTCAACTGCCAATGAGAAATCTGGCAACTTTAGAATCTCACGTAAAAGGGGCTTTCTGTTTACTGATTTGCATGCAAACATTTAAATGCACTCATTCTAATATTTATTATTATATTATTAGATATGTAATGATTATAAGTTTACTTTCTATTTTGACAAATGTAATAGTGAATACAAATAGTACTAAGCAACTTATTTATTAGATTTTAAAAAGGTTTATTAACTGTTTCCCTCCTCTGCCTACCATGTAATTGTGAAAATGACAGTAAAATATCACCGATAAGACTTTATGAACTATTTCAGTGCATTTAGACTTGTGCCCTTTTTAAAAAACATCCCAAGTTAAAATTCCACCACAAAAACTAACAAGATCGACTGAAAACTCAGACGTAGGGGGTATTTTATAAATCACAAGAGGCCCCCAGGTAATACTAATCACATGCAAAAAGGGTTTAAGCCTCTACAAAAAGCATGAGCATATTATATAGCAACTAGCAAACAACCATTGTCACATGACTCTCATTTTTTGTTGTCAGGGACATTTGCAAACAGAAGTGTACACTTGAGCATGTGAAGGTTAGAGGTTTTAAAACCCATGAGGCGAGCATGTTCACGTGGAAATTTCACAAAGCACTTGAGCAAAAAGAGAAAGTTTCTAAGGGGCAGTCTGTTTTACAATGAACAAACTATAAATTGTTTTCAGTTCTGACAAAAATGTTGCTAAAGTGTTTTCAATTTAGATTGATGCTCAATAACTAAAATATGAAAAATTATGCACATTAAAAAAATAATTAGCAAAAACTAATCAGCAGGGTTAAGAGTTCAGATTCTTCATCAAATAGTAGAAACCATGCTTACATGGACAAATCTTTAATCCAATAAAACAATTTAAAAAAAGCTAAATCATTTAAATTCATAAAAATACATGCTAACAAATTGTATATTCGAAGATAATTATTATACAATTTATGCTCCAGAAAAATGTCACAAAGGTTTATAAATAAACTTCATCGGCTTCTCAGCTCTCATTACAACCTATAAAACCTCTTGGCAAAAGTCAAATCCAACCTTGTGACTTTAATGACAGAGAACATGCAAGTGGGCTTGGCGTTCATCCTGAACAAATGCCAATAAAAGCACTCTGAAATGTTAATCAACTTTTGAGAACACTACGTTTTGCATAAACTGTGGCTGGCACTTCACATATATTAGAAGCTTGCTTAAAGAGCCAATAACCAACACTGCCACAGGGCATAAGAACGACATACTAATGCAACCTCCAGTGCCAAAGCCTCACATTTTCCAATAAATTTGGCAGCCTAGTTTATTGTGGTACACCTCAAGTGCAAAAAATTGCTTGTCATTACATAATCATTCAGATGTGATGAATGAATACTGGTGCCAATTAGGACAAACCGATTTAGAGTAAAGTGTAAAGGTGACCTGGAGGACATGATGGCCTGTGTACGCCAAGTAAACCACCGACATTTGGACAATCCCCCATGACAACTGATTACCTAACAAACAGGGACAGCAAGTGTCAGGACATGACACTAATTCATTGACAGTAGTACGTTGAGTTCTGTCCTCCAGATGTCCCTTGCTTTAAGACCCGAGACACATGTTTCAGGAGATAACTCTGTAGACTACTACTACTAACTCCAGAACGTGAGATCAGCTGCTGCAGGACATTTAAATCGATGCAGCCTCCATTATAATCAGGGCACATTTAGACCAGAGGAAAAATAATGCGGCGGTGCAGTGCGGTGTTGAAATATATTAATTCATGTAGTTGATGATGCTGTTGGTCATTTACACTTCATAATCTTATCTTTGGTCAAATAGTAAAATATGACGTATGGGCCAGGCCGGCTGACCTTGAAATGATTTTATACTGCAGTATTATCAAAACACAGTTTAACCCCCACACGAACACTCGTATAACTGGTAAGTTAATTACTTTACATCACATGAAGGGTTGGTTTCATGTTTACATCATTTACAGAGTATTTTAGTCGCGAAAGGTTTCATAACTCATCCCTCATGCCCGTGTCGCCAAAAATACATTCATGCGACTCTCATGCAAAGGCATCAAATCGTCCAAACGAGCAACGATTCAATAACCGGATTTTCCTTTCAGAAAGAGTTGTATAAAAAGGATGCACTGTATTGAGCTAACCTAAATTATCGTTTTCCGCCCTTCGTTTTTATTTTAAAGGCATCCTATTAGCGAACAAAGAAGCGCGAGCACGTCGCTCGACTTCTGCCTGTGCGGCCGCGCGATTCCCGCTGCACGTCCTATGTTACGTCACAGCGAAAATAACGTTCTGCTAGAGCTGCTAGAGATGGAGGAAAAGCTACTAAAGATGAAAATCTGCACACTAGCGAAGTGAACGAACACCACAGACGGCAACCGGCGTCTTAGTGGAAGCCGGTGATTTAAGGAGATAACATTATATTTAAAAACGGGTCAAATAAGCACCGACCGGCGTTAACGCGCCGGTTAATGCGGCTTTGACACACAATCCTGAAAGTGGAAATAAACTCACAGTTCCTCTGTTGCAAACTCTGGCAAGCTGGAGCAAGAACGGCGGGGCTTTTGGATAGAGTGGCAGCAGACCTGCTGAGAGAGCTTAGGACCTTCAAATAACCTGCCATGTTTTTTTTTCTCTCTCTCGCCAAAAACACTAGAGGTTGCTGCCCGACTTCACTCCGGTCGAAGGAAGGGTCGAATGAATCGGAGCAGACAGCAATAAACGCAGCTCTTCTCCGCCTCCGTCTCAGTGGCGACGTCACCATTACACGAGGTCAGGTCTGAAACTCACCGATGTGGTAAATGGCCAATCATATTTGAATAAGCAACTCATCGATGTTTCGCTTGGTAACTTTTGATAACGCTCGGTACGCACGTTCTCTTTCGTTTTCAGTTAACCCTTTAGAGGCGACCGAGTCATTTCCGATTTTGATCTTGTCAGGAATGTCTACATTTTCATCCAATTTCCAGGTTTTTACCAGTTTAAGCATACTTTATACTTTTTGTGGGAATTCTTATGTATAATGTGGTCGTGTTTTATTTGTTGCTATCTGGCATAAATGTGTACGCTACTCACTACAAAGAAAAGGCTGAAAGAACAGGCTGATAACTTCTTCACATTCCGCTGTCTGTCTGGTTGCTGAGCAGCTCCGCTAATTTTAGCCGGATTGAGTTTCCACCATACTCGGTAAAAGAATATGGGCGGGTGATGTGCGCATGATGCTTTTGCGCATGCGTCGTAGAGCTGCTGCAGGTCATTTGAAGGAGCCAAAAGGCAGAAGTGTTTGAAGGTTGAGAGGTTGTAGCCAGTAAAATTATAATATTACTGCACATAACAGTGTTGTGGAAATATATTATTACAAATTTGGTCAATAATGTTTTGTCTCTCAAAATATACTGTGTTGTAGGAAACTTTGTAAGCCGTAATACAGGAATTTAAAAGTCCCTCCCCAAACGAATGCCTTCAAAAGGTCTTACATCTCCTGTAAGACCTGCAGTAGTGTCAAGTAGTCTACAGTAGTATCAAGATCATAAAATCTTACACTATACAGGCATTGTAATACATAAAAAATAATGAACTGATATCAAATAGTATTGGTGATATCTGAGAGTAATTTTGTACTTTTTGTTTGCCCACCGGCAGATGTTTATTAGCATAAACTTGCTTATTTTTGTTTTTCAAATCTTAGGATCACTTCCACAGAAAACAACATTTCTTATTTCATCATTTTGCTTCCCAAAAATGTATCTTGATTTAAGAATTTTTAGATATATGCATTGGGAAACTAAATAAATACTGAAGAATGTTTTTAGAAGGTACAATAACTTGCCAATAGTATCTGGATGCAGCCTTTATGATGCAAGCTGAGTTTGCATCACTCAGAGATGCAATGTCTGACACCATGCACTCAATGGAGATAGTCACATCACTGTAAGGGGTAGAGTTAGGAGTGGGGTTAGGTGAGCACATTAAAAAGCATTGGATGCAGCTCAGATTGCATCTGCAACGAGTCTGCAGCCAGACCCCTCTCGTAATTGCTAGACAAAATTAAACTTCATCGAGATTGGTTCGAAGTAGTAATTTTAGCAATTAAATTAACTCATTGTTTTCCACATGAATTAACATTTAGAAACTTTCTCTTCATATTATTCATATAACAATTTCTTAACATGGTCTTAAAAAGTCTTACAATTACTTTCGCAAACCTGCAAAAACCTATAATTAAATTAGACAGTGTTGGCAGAATCACTGCTTTCAGTCTCACTCAATTGCAGTGAAAAGACCTTAAATTACGTTGTCTCTGCTTAGACTCGCAGTCTGTTCAAATGTTAAATTCCTCAAATACTTCACAAGGTTATGACAAATAGACTGTTAGATATGAGTGTCGTCAGCTTTTTCTGTTCAGTAAAGAATGTTATGTTGTCATATCAGTCAAGACTAGGTCATTCTGAAAATCAGCGTACAAATATTGCTTCACTGAACTTTGTCAATATGACCTCTGTTGTCATTCACAGGACTGAAACCTGTGTAGTTCACAGGAAACTGTTTACTCTACAGTATCTGTCTGTTTACAGTAGTCATACTGCAGGTCAAAGGCAAAAAAAAAAGAATTATTTTCACAGCCGGATCAGATTCATCATTATTAAACAGGCCCATAGCCAGCCTGGTAAAATGTTTTTTTTTCTCTTTCAAAAAGTGGACCTTTCTGCAATTACACGCCTCATTTTCTATTTAATTATAAAATGTAAATGCTGCATTTTAGTGACATTTTTAGCACTATTATGAATTAGCTTGTCAGATGGTCATCTTAAGCACACCTTTTGACTATTTTAGCCAAAATAATATTCAAATCGATTTTATTATGGTACGCTTTTTGTGCTTTACATTTTTTCATTCATTCATTCATTTTTCTTTTCAGCTTAGTCCCTTTATTACAGTTTTTCTTAGTTGTTTACACACAATTACTTGTACTACAGACACAATTTCTACAACATGTAACTGATACACCAACCCCCTGAACCAATTCTGCTAAACTACAAGCACAATTCCTGCTTTACACTCAAATTGCAGGTTTACAACACACTTTTTTCAAAACACTACACACAATTCTCTGCATTTTGCACAATTTTCATGCAGAAAATCTTGCAACCTATTGAGGAATTGTTTTTCTGCCTGGAGATGGAAAGTGTATGACCGAAATCCACACACACGTATATCCCTATAGCAGTTGATGCTTTTCGTGTCTGGATTCGCCATGCAAGGTGACATGCTTGGTCAGACCAAACAGAAAAGAGGATGCAGTATAACTGCCTTTTTTATTTTTGGTTTTTACTGTAACTGTATTGTTATTGTATTGTGTTGGTTGGGACGAACACTGTGTACACAGTTTTTGTGGGGAAAATACAGTAAAATGTATTTGGTATTTGTGTGTTTTGTATAAAACAATTTTCTGAAATATTTTACAGTGCACTTCTGTAGGCCTGACAGTAAGTCATTATGATGAATGGTCATAGTGTTTTACATTAAGCACATCAGTGTTCAACTGTTCTTATAATTGTCTATTGATGAGATGGCTTGTGTGTGTCATTTGAAAACAAAATACCATTTTGAGAAGAAATTACATCGTTTTGAACGTAGTTTCATTTTGCAGAATTGAAGAGTTTTGCCCAATGTGTGCGTATTTTGTGATTTGTGTGTAAAGTTCTGACAGTATGAGACCTGCTTACAGAAAATGTGTGTAAACAATTGGAAAAAACTGTAATTAGGGGTCACTACAGTGGAATGAATCGCCACATTATCCAGCATATGTTTCACGCAGCGGGTGCCCTTCCACCCAACACCGGAAAACACCAATACACTCACCTTTAGTGCATGTCATTGGATTTGGGGGTAACTGGAGCACCTTGAGCGACCTCATATTTAAGCTAGTACTGTATATGTGTAAAATGCGAATGCATGCATGTATATATTTAATTTTTCATTTCATTTTCTTGTCTGCTTAGTCCCCTTTTTAATCCGTGATTACCATAGCGGAATGAACTGCCAACTTGTTTTGGCTAGAATGAAAGCCTCTTTAAGCTATATTTTTTCAGATAATCTACAAAACAAACCAACGTTATACAATAAAATATTAAATAATAGTAAAATATCATTTACTATCATCATGTAAAAGATAAAATAAATCCGTTATTAGAAATGAGTTTTTAAAACTATTATGTTTAGAAATGTGTTTAAAAAAATCTCTCTATTAAACAGAATTTAGGGGAAAAAATAAAAGGAGACAGAAAAAATAATAATCACAATTATGCATTTTAGCAAAGTGCCACCTGGTGGAGATAAGGTGTCAAATACAGAACAGCCAGGAGAAATCAAAATATTTTGAATTAATGACTTAAATCAGGTTCACTGTGTTTTGATAGAAGTTATAAATTGATGTAAAGTTTTATTTATTTAGCAATGTGTGCTTTTGAACAGAAAATTAACTTTTTGGCTAGTTGTGTGATAGGTGTGCTGCTGTGATAAGAGTTAAGTAAAAAGTATTTTAAGTATTAATAAACGCTTGTTAGCAATTGAAAAAAAACTGTAGTGTTATTAATAAGAACTTATAAAAGCATTTAAATCAACAATAATGTCCATGACCATTTCTAAACCTTTAGCAGAAAAGTGAACTACACCATCTCTCTTGCAATTGGCCAATCATGGACAAGCACATAGTATTTCTTTGCAACATGCTTTTGCAAAACTACTAGCCTGGCATGTATAATATAGCTTTTTAAGTTATTAACACAGATCTATGTAATCATTTTGACTACATTGTCATCTGTACAGAACACCTTTTGCACAGGTTAATGCAAAATGACATTATAGGTTTTAGTACATTGTTGTCATGCAAATGTTTCCTGACTGTTTAGCTCAGAGAAACAGAAAAAAATCCATGTGCAAGTACAACTGAAGTCATGTTCTCGATCAAACACAAAACAAAAAAGAAAAGCACACATCAAAACTTCCATCTGCATGCCATGCGCTCAAACAGAAAACACATCAAGCAAGACTGGTGTGTGCACATTGTGAATATCACATTACTAACAGAAACTAAACTAGATCAGGATCCAGACATTGCCAAAACACCAAAAACAGCACAGAGAACAAGACCAAAGCCTGTGCATAGTGGTCAGGATCCTGTCATTAAATTTAAATGATTCTGTGAAAGTAACGGGACACACGCATTGTTACTTTGTTAGTATATAATAATTATTATTATGTTATTTGTGGTAAATATAACTATGTACCTTGCACTGCTGAAACCTTTAGTGCAGAGAGGACTTCTAAAATATTAGCAGTTATCAGTTTACAGCAGTTTATTTGCTTAATAATAGTTTAGAAAAAGCAATATTCATATTAATATTTAATAACTTTTCTTTTTAAGTTGTGAATTACAGAGGTTTTGCAAAAAAAATTATCAAAATGTCACATTTGTGTGTCATTTAGACACATTATCCATCTATTTTATGCTTTCATCTGAGTAAGACGGACGTCCACCAGGGGTCAGTAGAAAGTCGTCATCACACTTTTTAGAATAGGGGTGCCCAAACTTTTTCATATAAAGGGCCAAAAACCAAATATCGTTATGAGCCGTGGGTAAATAAATACCATTTTGAGGAATTTAAACAAAAACAATGGTCCTACTGTATTTTCTGTTTTACACCTAATTTCCAAAGCTTTCGAGAATCCTAAAAGGTCCACATATTTATAAATAACGTTATGACAACTGTTTTACCGTTAAGATATGATTGAATTATTTCATTATAGTATTAAAATAGTTTGACAGAAAGCAGTTGTTTAAGCATGTTCATGGGCCAATGGCATTACCAGATCAAAATGGTCAATACCAAATTAAATTACATTAAAGTTGCCATGGGTATATATATATATATATATATATATATATATATATATATATATATATATATATATATATATATATATATATATACATACATACAAACATACATACATACACATAAATATATATATATATATATATATATATATATATATATATATATATATATATATATATATATATATATATATATATATATATATATATATATATACCCATGGCAACTTTAATGTAATTTAATTTGGTATTGACCATTTTGATCTGGTAATGGCATTGGCCCATGAACATGCTTATATATATATATATATATATATATATATATATATATATATATATATATATATATATATATATATATATATATATATATATATATATACATTTATATATATACATATATACATTTCATAATATATAAAAAATCACTTTAAATCAAATTATCTAATGCAGAATAAGTTTTAAAATTATAACTTACTGCAATAAAAACATAATAGTGAACAGTGGAATTTAACTAGTCAAGCAGATTCTGCCTTTGGATTGATTTGCTCACCAAAGTCTCTGCATTGCCCTGTATCCAACAGGTGATAGCATGTACATTTAAGCTAAATCTGAATAATTTACAATATTCAAGTGAAACATTTGAACACAGTTAGCTTTAAACAATAAAACAAACAAACAAAAAGTTATAATAGATTTGAAATGACAATTTCTAAACCATCCCCATTGTTCTTCCTCCCGTCTCAGATGGGATGGCAGGCCAAATCAAAGATACCATGGGCCTATTTTGGCCCGCAGGCACTAGTTTGGGCATCTCTGATTTGGAAAGATGATAGAAAGGATTCCAGTTAAGTTGTCATAACAAATGAGAATTTTAGTATTTTAATGAATAAAATAATTTCCTGGACATTTCTAACCATTTATTACCGTGCAATTCAGTGTAGAATTCAAAACTGGGGAACAAAAACTATTGTTTAGAAAATAATTTTATTAATATAGAACACTGTACCCTGTTTTGTGTATAGTTTTTGTTTGTTTGCTTGTTTTTATCTTTCCCCTCACATAAACAACAACAAATACATCTTAGTAAACAAAATGTAAAAAATATGATAATGATAAAATATGATAATGATATGATAATAGGAAACCTAAACATTGGTATATCATTTACAGTGAATGTGGCAATAAAATAACAAAAACAAACAAACAAGTGATAAATAAATAGATAGAAAGAAACAAGTAAAACAAATGAGTAAGCAAGTGAGTGACAGTTTTATTAGTGAACATGTCTATGTTGCTTCAAGTTGACGGTTTAGACAACGAATTTCCTTTTTTCCCCAATACCTATTCTCACTCAAACATGCCATTTTCATCATGGTCTTTTACATTGAACAACTACTTCTACAGCCCAAATTACTTCAGAAGTGGATCCACTATAATCCCTTAATGTACTTTATCAAGAGTCTGATGACTTTACACTCTGTACAGTGGATTAGATCTGGAAAAAGTAACTGGTCTACTACAGGTCAGGGTTTCACCTCAAGAGATATTTGCTTTGCTACTACTTTGAAGTTTACAAGCAGTTTGACCCATTTGACAGATAAGGCTTAAGCCTAGCCCCAGACGTAAATGAAAGTCTGAGCAGTTTCAGTGCTGACTGATCTTAAAACATGTCAATACCTTTTGGTTTTGTGTCAAAATAAACGCATATAATGCTTTTGTTGTTGTAGTTTTTATTTTTTCTAAGGCACATTTATAAAAATTACTTCTAATTGAGCTGTCGCCTAATCCTGGCTAAGTCTAAGCCCTGTATGTGAAACTAGGACTATGCACTCTAAATGTAACATAACAGAACAGGTGCTATTGAAATGTCAGACTTTGCAATTAGAGAGACTAGAAAGATTCTACAGATTGATACAGACATTTATTTAAAATATACAAGATACTACATACAAAAATACTATGCATCAAACAATGTAAACATGAGCGCAACCAATAGTATGCCTCACAGTATTAATATAAGACAGTTGTGATAAAACCTTTTACCATGTCTCAATTGGGACTCTTTAATAATTAAAATTGTATTTTTATTTTGAGTTTTTACTAGTAAATTGCTTCAGTTCAAGTTGTGTATTAAATAATTTATTAATATTATGATTGACTCTTGATTGTATAAACGTATTTCTGTCATATGCGTGTTTCATAATCTCAGACCAATGGTCTAAATGCATCTGTTGATTGCTTATGTTTAATGTCTCGATCCAGGGAAAAATTAGTGAGGAGTTAGCCAGCTAACTCTAGAACTACTCTAATATTATTATTTGACAGCATTATGCAGTCAAGTGGCTATGAAACATTATAGCAGCAATGAATCTGAAGCACTTTCATTTGCACAAAAGTAACATGGGCACATTAGTTCTACCACATAACATTGGCTGACAAATGGATAAACCTATACGTTCACATTTGTCTGTACAATAGTCATTGGTTTATCACAAGGCATGTTCCGCTACAGACTTCACCTAGATATATTATGATACACTCTGATCAAAGTATTACTTGATGATTTGTTTCAAATGTTGTTATTGTTATGAACACACTTGCAGCAAACTGGTTTCAATATTGTGTTTTGTGTTTTAAAATGCTGCTCTGTAATATTTAATTAAAAGTAATATGTGATGCAGAACCCCTTTTACTCTCCCTCAAAGGCACTATACACTAATTAGCTACACACATTCAATCTCTTTAACTCATCATGGAACATACTGACATGTTATATATGTAAAGACTGCCAACCTAGCAAGGTTAACTAAGGGCTGTACGACTGTATGAATCATCTTTGCGTTAAGGAGTAAGTCATAATTACATTTGCATTGTTGCATGTATTATTGCAACCGATGTAGGTTGTAATCAATTACGAGAGACAGATTTCCCTATAATTAGCTCACAGATGGTCAGTATTTCTTACAGAATCTAGATCAGATGTGCATGTAATGATACATCTGCACGCAGCCGTTATTAAGATCAACACTGAAAAGCTACCATTTTATATGTATCCTGATCAGAGACAAAGTCTCTTGCATCTCCTCTCCCTTTCTACAATTCTCAACCCTATTTGCTTTTCTTGCAGGACTTCCAGCTTTTTAATAAGGAGCCAATGGAATCCTCTCTTTTAATGGGTATGATCTGGTGACCTCTCTGCACCACTTTGACAGTCTGGTTTTGCATTCATTCTGCTGTCTGCTTTAATGAATCTCATAGAGGGATGTCTAGACTTTGAAGATATACAGATATTTTCGGCTCTATGTTTGTTTGCAGCGAAATATCCACGCATTGAAGTAGCTGTAGTCAAGCTGTCAAATTCAGTCTTCATACGTAAGAGAATAATAGCACACTCTCTCACCTACTCTTTAAGAGGACACACTACCTTTGTTGCGAAATGGAAAATTGCACACTCCTTTGTATTTTTGTGACTGTGTTGTAAATCTCATTTCCACCAACATCTATTTTGAAAATCGTTTTTGTGAGTGCTTGGAAATGACTATACGTTTACACTATAACGTTACATCATATGTTAAATCTAAACTAACCTATAAGAGCTGGGTCGCATCTTTAAATTCCTTTGCCTTTTTTCTGCATCTTTTGTTTTATTTCTTTTCTGGTTTTCAGCTGCTTTTTTAAGTACTTTTCTGATTAATACTTGCAAGAATATTAGCCTATTCATTTGCCCTAAATGGCTACATTCAGTGCTAACTACCTTAAAATTCTATTACCACCTGTGTTGCACCTGCCCAAAATCTCAGACTTATGATGTTAAAGTTGCTACATCCACATAGACTGAGTTTCACGACTGATGATTGAGCTCTTCAAAGTTTGAAAGCTGTTTCATCTGTTCCACTTGCATAGAGTGCCTTCTCACAAGCTTCTTCTTCGTCCTGAGGTTGCCTCTCTTTGGTGAGTTGGGTGCTACGGGAGCTATTAGTCTGATACCTGCTGCCAGTGGGGATGAGGGCTTACTGCTTGCCCCTATATCTGGAATCGGGGGGTTTGGGTTGACATTTAGTGGAGGCAGGTGACCTGGACGAGTGTGGGATATATAGTCCAACAACAGTGTTCCAGAGCCGCGCCGCTCTAGTAGACCAGGTGCTCTGCACCTGGCTGTGCTTGGGGAGGAGGTACTGGGATTGCTGTCCAAGGACTCTCGTGAGCCTGTAAGCATAGCAAGAGGGGATGTATTGAGCTTCCTCCTCTCCAAGGGAGCCTTAGGAGAGTCTAGCATGCTGGAATCTGAGTACAGCTGGGAGTCTGAGTCGTAGTGTTCTGTTCCCAGTCTTCTCCGGTGCACTGTGTCTCTGAGGCTAGCTGGCCCAAAGTTAACTCCCGAGGCTTCCTGCTCTGTAGGGACAGTACTGCGTCTTGCCAGGGGCTGGTGCTGTGCCAGTGATCTCTCGTAGGAGGCTTTGGAAGATGGTGGAAGTGATGAAGTTGGAGATATTTTTGTATTCTGATCCCCCATCATTGGAAACAATATATCTTTTCCATCCACGCTGTTGTGCCTGGACAGTGTGCCTCTTCTGGACAGACTAAGTCCATTCACACCTGCAACAACATCTTCATCAGAGTTTGCTCTCTTGCTCTCTTCATTTGCCGCTGCTAATACGGAGGGGGCAATCAGACCCCAAGGCTCTGACTGTAATCGCTTCAGCTGGGGTAAGCGAGCCCTTTTGGGGTTCGCTGGCTTTTTACTAGGAGAAGTAAGTCCATTTGGAAGTTTGGCTGCTGTGCTTGAGGTTGACTTAAACTTTGTTTGGAAATTGAATACAGTGTCTTTCTCCTCCTCTTTGCTGGGAGATGGTGATGCATGAAGATCTATTTCTGACGGTGAGGCACATGGGGCAGGAGTGGCCCTCTCATCCAACTCGGGGGATGGAGGAACATTCAGGTACTGCTTGGTGGTTTTGGTTCCAGACGGCGATTTGTCAGTGGTAATGATGATGACTTCCTTGCCTTTAGCTTTACAGGCATCAAGGAGAACTTTTAATGTTTCTTTGTCATCTGCGTTGACAGCATAGACTAAGGCAGAGGATCCATGACGGTCCTCCAGGCTCGGATCAGCCCCGTTGGTCAGTAGAAGTGAGACCACCTCATGTCCTGCCCTGTGGCTGCATGCATGCATGAGTGCTGACCTCCCAGCTTTGTCTTGGATGTTAGGGTCAGCTTTGTTGTCTAGAAGGTACTTGACGAGTTTTGCCTTACTAACACTCTGCTGATCAGAGTGTTTAGACATGCAGGCCACCATGAGGGGTGTCTCTCCACGATCATTGCTTTCGTTGATGTAGGCTCCACCTTCCAAGAGGAGTCTTGTTAGGCGCAAACGACGAAGCCACACTGCTTTTAGCAGAGAGTTCCCATCCGTCCTCAGCTCCAGCACGTCAGCCATCACCCAGACTGGACCCAAATCAGCCTCAGTCCTGCAAGGCAAGAGAGGACTGCTGCTATAATCATCAAGCAAATTCCAGAGACATGTCCATGTCACAAACACTAGGAAAGGTGATGTTGATGTGTTTAGCCCTAAATAAAATCACTAGCCTGTTTGTTTTGAAGAGCCACCAGGTGGCAGCCTGAAGGCGCAGGAATGAGTTATTGGAAGAGACTCTGAACTGACAGCTGGATCAGGTGCGAATGGAACTTTGAATCTGCGTGAAATTCTGAAATGTGTTTGTACTTCGGGTCAGAATATATTTCGTTACATGGATCGTTATATGGCTATTGATACTAATAATTGTTGATAGGCTATACGTACTTGTTTTTACTGATTTGTCATATATTTCCGTGCCGTGATATTACTGCATGAATGCGTAGTGTTTTTCTCTGTTTTTGTTTAGTTTTTTTTTCTTACTAGGCTTTTTTAAGTTGATGTTTTGGCATGAAAACCCATCCTGAACACTACCTAATAATTAGCTGTTTTATTTCAGTTTTCGACCCTCACAATTTATTCTGATTAGCTCGCCAATTGAAATAATTTAAAAACCGCTTAAAATTATCTAATTAAAAAAAGAAGAAAAAAAAAAACAAGTGGAGGTTTAATCAGGGTCAGCTGATTGCATGTGATTTTGAACACAGAACCGGTACGACTGAATAAAGGACTAGCAATGCATTTAGTTAAGTTTAAATGATCGAATAATGCTTTAGAGATTTTAAATTGAGATAAGTGCGTTGATAATGTGCAGGTAATAATAATGGCGTTGGCGATGTGGCTCTGTCCATGGTGCTGGAGCGTGTGAAATAACCAGTAAACATCTGTGACGCGCGCTTACACGGTGCTCTGTAAATTTAATAAGTTATCATTTCAGATCCACTTGTATTATCCATCTTTGTGTACATCACAACTTTCGTCCATCCACCTGCATGCTCTGTTATCTCAAAAGTATACACGAGTTATCACGAGTCCCCTAACATGCAAAATCTTTAAAAACATATATAACACTAGCTAATGCATCATATTCGTTAAATAGGAAAATTGCATTAGTTAAAATGTCTGATGCGTTTCTAGACACCTAAACAGATCAAGTTAGAAAATGTCCTTACCTGGTTGACGCACAGGTTCATCACTATAGAATAAGTCCACGGTTTGCTCTCCAATATACTATAGAAGCGACGGAGAGGCACAGTTTCTCAGCACAGCTCGTGTAGTTATTTAGTTCAGACCCAACCGAACTGTCCTATTTTAGGTTCGGTCCTACCGTGCGGGCACAACGACGCTCCAGCTCCACTGCTTTTGTTACTGAAGCGCAAGACACCAGTCCAATCGCTACATTCCCATTTGCGCACCCAAGAATCACACTAAGACGTTGAGGAGGTTATAAATAACTTCCCCCCTTTTTCACTTCGTGAATGAAACGTGAATCTGATTGACGTCAGAATCTACAAAAATAAACCGGGGCTGGTGTGATCCTGTCATATGTTGTCATGATAAGCATAAACAAACAAAAACATATTTTTTTTTTCTTCAGTTTTTGTACATCGAGATTAGGATCAGACAAGTTCATCTAACCATAATAATAAAAACAATATTAATGATTAATTCATTGATGTTTCAACATCCTAATCATGGATATGTTTATGCAAAGTATAATTTTAAGCAGATTTTGATTTTAGTGTGGTAGTTTTTGTAAATATTTCACTAAATCTCTTAAAATATTAACATGAGCAGTAACTATAAGCTATTAGTATAAACCAAAATCGTTAAAAAAATAAATGCTATTTACATACTACAATATTGGAATTAATATAATAATCCTTTTTTAATTACATAGCTTGCCTTCTGTCTATCTATCTATCTATCTATCTATCTATCTATCTATCTATCTATCTATCTATCTATCTATCTATCTATCTATCTATCTATCTATCTATCTATCTATCTATCTATCTATCTATCTATCTATCTATCTATCTATCTATCTTTCCCAGCTTATTGTCAGAGTTTACATTGCAATTAAACACCCATAACTTGTTTCAAGCATTTCAGTCATATATAGCATAATAGGGACAGTTCTATTTTTAGGTTGCTATGAGACTGCACAGAATCATATTCTGACTGAGACCGATAGAATTTGTGGTGCTGGTAAGAGCATGAACTCAGAATATATAAATATATATAATTACGTTCAAGATAAAAGTAAGGAAATCTGTATGTATATATGTAAATATATTTATGTACATAAAATACAAAAATATATTATATAAACAAATATGTTATAGAGCATAGTCATGCATATACACCGTACGCACTATATATAGAGTTTAGATGCAAAAGCCTCTAAAAGCCATTTGATATTTTCTTTTAAAATTATTATTTTTCTCCAACTCTTGTGTGTAGGCTCAGTAATTTTGCATTTATAGTAACGGATAAGTTTTATTCATTTTCATTGCCTTTTAAGTGAAATAACTGAACATAAACATAGGAGGTTGAGATGAATTTTCTTTTAAGGAGAATATTTCAGACTGCATTTAGAGATTTTTGCATCTGAATATATATATATATATATATACATTTTTTCAAATACTATTGTGATGCTAATTTATTTAAAGTCTAATGAAAGATAGAAGACTTTTGTTATGGAATGACCCATGCCTTTTTTCCCTCTCCTCATGTTTTTAATATCACACCTGGCCTGTGGCTATTTACTTTCTGATAAACTGCTCGCATGAACCCTATTTTCCACTTGAGCACAACAATGCTTCTTGAATGACTTTTCCCATAAATTGTCCCCTCTTTTATCTGCTGATGATGGGGCTTCCGATCACTTAGGAGAATATTATTATTTACCCAGGCATCATGTCTGAGACTGAGGCCAGTTATGAAACTGCAGGGCGCTGCCAGTCTCCATGTTTGTGTTCATCCTGCTGGCTAATGGTGTCGTTTGGAGCCTCTCCAGCCGTATGACCACGCTTCATTTATCCTTACAAAAGTTTACAGTGCAATGAAAGGTGGACGGTAACCTGCAGTTCAATATCTTCCGTGGGTTGTCGCATTTATTGGAGTTTCTCTTGATGTGAAAAATAGCAAAATATATATGCATTTTATATAGAGCAGCTTTCGTGTGATGAGTGTTGTTAAGCAACAGAACTAAGGGTGGGTGGTGCTGTAGAAAACAGATGCAATAGAAAGCACACTGTTATCTGCTACCAGTTTTGTAAACTGCAAGTAAGAAATTACCTCCTTTGGCACGACACAATGCCAGTTAAACCATATTTTGGGGGTATTTTTGTAAATGAAGCACTTATCTGGCTTACATAGTGACATGGCATGCTGTGAATTGGCATTGTTTTATGTGAGCATAGTGTGCTAGTTTTCCTATCACAGCGTGCTTTCGAGGCATGGCTTCTTCAGGCATGCGCTTTATGACTTGGGGAGCAGAAAGGTTCCTGAGCTCTGCTGATTAGACACGTTCATTAACATGGGAACTACAGGGACGTCAGCAATCTTCCTGTGATTTTTTTTTCTTTCTCAGCGCAATGCCTTAGATACAAAATAAATAATGAAAGGGCCCGAGATTTAGCTCTCTCACCCCTGGGAGCTGTTTCCATTTTCAGAAATCTTACATTGCACCTGATGCGCCGCCTCTGTCTAAATATAACCCCCATCGCTCTTTCTCTCTCTCTGTCTCTAACTTTCTCACTTTCTCTCACTCTTTTTTTTCTTCAAGAAGTAAAATCACACTGTGTTAAAACATTGCAGTTTCTAAATCTGGATTTGGCCCAGAAAACATGAACATTTGTTCCCTCGGTTATTATTCAGTTATTTAATGTTTTAAATAGCTTTTTTAATAATAATAATAATAGTTATATAAAAAAATTATAATAAATGAATGTTTTAGCCCTCAGTTATTAGACCTCAGATTTTAAAAATGTTTTACAAGGCTTTTTTATAATAATAATAATAATAATAATAATAATAAAACAAGTGTTTTAGACCTCAGTTACTAGCCCTCAGATTAAAAAGAAATGTTTCACAATGCTTTTAATAATAATAATAATTATTATTATTATTATTGTTATTATTATTATTATTATTATTATTATTATTATTATTATTATTATTTTAAATATTATTTTATGATGCATTAAATAATAAAAGTATTTAGCCTTCAACTTAAATACATATATTTATACCATATTTTTAAAGGGGTCATACAGGATGTTGTTATAACACATTGATCTTTTATATCAAAATGCATACAGTTAAAATTAAAATTACCATACAATTATAATAATAATTATAATAATAATAAATTTGTTTTGTTTTTGTACATAATATTTTACTATTTATTTTACAAGATAAGATTTACAGCTTAATGTGCAATTTGAAGACTTTATACAAGTTTATAAGGTTGACTAGTTAAGTTAGGTTAATTAGGAAAGTAATTGGACATCATGTGTTTGTTCTGTAGCCAACTGAAAAAAAGAATTCTTAAAGGGCACCTATGATGAAAATCCTCTTTTGTAAGCTGTTTGGACAGAACTGTGTGTAGGTATAGTATGTCCACTGTCATATTGGAGTGATAAAAACACAAAAAAATATCTTTTTTTTAAATTTCCTGCAACATGACGTAGGAGTGCAGTTTCCTTGCCCACTAAATTGATTGACAGCTGCGTATTAACATGTCTATGTACAGGATGTACACAAAGCAACCAGGATGAAAAGATCTGTTCAGCTCTCTGTGATCATTAATCATCATCAAATGTGATCAAGAATGAGTTTTACAAGTTTAAAATGTTTTTTAAAAAGTGCATGTTTGTAATGAACTAGAGTGATTTTACCGTCTTTACTTTATCACCATAGCTGCGTGTCGGTACATTTATAAAAGAAGACTTCAATACCGCTTTGTGGATGTTAAGTCAGGTTTATTTTGTACATTAGCATAACGGCTATCCATACAGCGTTTGATATTAACATGTAAGCTGTCACATATGCAATGCACACAAGTGTGTGACTCATCGTTGCAAAAAGGCTTGAATTACCTCCACAACCAACACATCAAATAATCATTGGGAAAGTTCTTACTGACAAACACTAACAAACGTTACCTTAGATCTTCTTTATGTCTGTCACTGTGCTGTTTATCTGACGCTCGCTGCCGTAGGCACACTCTGACATGCATGTGGGAATGGTGGACAGGGAGAGCTAGCAATAAATGCACAGGCAACAAAAACAGCTACATTGTGTTCAGTCAGAAATTCCAACATCCTGAAAGCCATATGAAATAATCTGATGGGTGTTTTGATCTGAAACTTGACAAGACACATTCTGGAGACACAAAAGACTTATCTTAAATCTTAAAAAAGGTGTAAAATTGTTGCCCTTTATGGGATAAAAAAAGGCTTTTAATATTGACCTTAAAATATTTGTAAATATTTATAAAAACTGCTTTTAATCCAGCCAAACGTAAAGAAATAATAGGAAACACTGGGAAAATGTCCTTGCTCTGTTAAACATCACTTGGGAAATATTTGAAAAATATCAGTATATTTCACAGGCGAAATCATAATTTAGATCTCAGCAGTGTATATGTCAAAGAAAATCAGATACAAATGTAAGTACTGTTCATGTTGCATTCTTCAACGTACATGTCAGTTCTCTCAGCTGTTTGTGTGTTCCTCTGATTCTTCATTTTCTTCAACACTTCTCTCCTTCTGCCGCTATTCAAATGTTTTGTCACTGCAAGTAATTAATCATTTCAGGATTGGGGTTCCAGCAACAGTGTCTGCTCACTGACTGACCTTTCTGAGGCTAAGCCCAATTAGAGTGTGCCAATTTTCAAGCCGTTCCTGCATTTACATATCCTCAAGTGGCAAAATCCTAGTGATTTAGAAAACAAATCTCAGTCAAAATTAGGACCGTAGCTGATGGCAGGCTTAGACTCCTCCATGGAGTCTCGAATAAAAACGAAAAAGACAAACATTGATTGGGGACCACTTGATGACAGAGAGCAACTAGTGGAGTGAAGAAAAGCCTTTCTAGTGCCTGAAATAGATCTCAAATAGGTGTTTGTGCGTGTGTGTGTGTGTGTGTGTGTGTGTGTGTGCGCACACAGTACTACCTCATAGTTTACCACACAATGCCTGCATGTTTTTTTTTCATATCTTGCACTTAACCATTTACTAAGCTCTAGTTCTTTTGTAATTGATGAAAACACATTTAGTGATGTGATTATTTCATTCATTCAGCTGAGAATTAATTAACAAACAAAAAGCTTTTGAAACAGCAACATGATACGCTTTTCCTAGCACCAAAAACGGCTCTCTTTTATTATTATAATTTTTTTTTCTGGTGGAATCGTGTCAGTAGCAGATGTTGGCCTATTCTGTTGCATTTGATTTCACCACAGTGATGGGAACAATAGCTATGGGTGGAACATGATCAAAGGAACCCACAGATATAATTATGGAAATCAAAGATCATTTTTGTCTCCAGTGGCAACATGTAATCCTAGTGTGAATAGAGGAAAAAAAGACAAATATCACAAAGATTAAATGAGGTATTCAGTGATACATTATCTAGAGAATGTTTGATCTCTGATTCAGCCATTGCGTACAATTCACTTTGGTATAATCAGTTCAGAGGAGCAGTTAATGCAGTGCTTGGTGTCTCGTGAAGCTTTGCACCTCCTTTGTAGAAAAAAACTAAAACTAAATGAATGTTAAACTACTCTACAAAATTTGTGCTTACTTTGCATCACTTTTGTGTCAATTTAAGATGCAAATTAAAATTATATCCTAAATCTGCTATGATATATTGCATTCAATATTACCATGTCAGCCGATTCAAATGTTATGACTCGATTGAATGGGTGATATCAGTGGTTATCAGCTGATAAATATGGGCCAGTAAGGATCTTCTATGCCAACCAGTAGGCAGAGAAGGCTGTTATCATCCATCCACGTAGTTAATCAGCTATAGATCACAGACGGCTGCAGCCAGAAGTTATCAAAAATTATTTATATTATTTATTAAATTTCCCATTAATGGTATTGGTAACGCTTTATAAAAACTACATGCTATTAGCAAATAATGAAATCATCATGTTAATTCAACAATAAACAGCAGTTTATAATTACAGCTACAAATGCTGTAATCTTGACTTAAAAGTTTAATAACTGTGTTTTCATACTTTAATGATTCATTTTTCATTACTACATTATGTGTTGCATTATTTACAAACCAGTTATTAAAACATTGTTGGTGTTTTTTTTTAAACATATATTATATTGTTAAATTATTATGTTGTTGTTGTTTTTTATCCAATTTTATGTTATATTTTGACACTCCTGTTATTCAGCAATGTTTAAATTTTACAGTAATTTTATTTTTTTAGAAAAGATTGCAAAGATTACTGTTTATTAAAGACTAAGCCTTTAATTGTCACTGGGGCACTTCAGATCATTTTGGAAGGGCACTTTCTATCCAAGACTAAAAAGGGCATGTGCACTGCACAGGTTGAGCCCTATGTGTGCATGTGCCTGATTTCAATAGTTTATTAATCATTCACTAACTCATTTTGAATGATCTTAAAAAGCACTAACTACTCTTAAATTCAAATGATTTGTAAATAATGTGATACTTAATTTAGTATTGGAAAAATAGTCAGTTACAATCTATGAAAGTACAATTATTAAGCACATTTTAAACATGCTTATACAATAAGTCAACTGTAACGCATTTGTAAGCTGCAGGTATAACCTGCTAACATCTATTTATGTAGAGTTAATGCTTAGTAAATAATGAATTCACTATATGCTAATGCTTAAAAATGTTATTATAAAGAGTTGCCATTGTATTTTATTAACCTCTACCCCTACCCCAACCATAAACCCAACCATCACAGTAATGTAAAAACAGATCCGGATCTGGTGTCTTCTCTATTAGTATAGCTGATTAACCATGTGGATGGATAACAGCCTTCTAAGCTTACCAGTAGGCACAGTGGGCCCTTACTGACCCATATCTATCAGCTGATAACCACTGATAATGCACGTTCCATCGAGTGATAACATTCGAAGCAGGTTACCATTTAAAGGAATAGCTCTAAACAGCTGGTAATTTACTGTCCTTCAGACTCCTGGTTCATCCGAAGACAAAGATATTAATTTTGTTTTGCCTGCATATATGTTTTTATTTGACTCTCAATGTAATGTTACCCTTGTGAATAAGAAGTCTCCTTTATTGTGTTAAATGTGTATTTATTATGCTTTGAATCCTAAAATGATTGTTTCTACTTGCAGGTAATATATTTCTGACATGTGTACACTTTTTAGGATGCTTAAGTGATACCATAATACTTAAATTGCATTTAATCATTGTTTATGTAGTGTTTTAAAGAAGTACACTTACATTGACAAGATGACTGATACACCAAAGCACATGTTAAACAAATCATTTCAATTTTAATTCACAAATTCATTCATTCATTCATTCATTCATTCATTCATTCATTTTCCTTCAGCTTAGTCTCTATTTCAGAGGTTGTGACAGTGCATTAATACATTTGTAAATCTGTTAATGTATTTCTATTTTTAATGTGACTTAATGTTTATATTAACCAGTAATAAGCTTTAAATGTTTATTATTACTACTCACATTAGAATTATTATTTGATATTGTTATTGTTGTAAATTAGACCAAAATTGCCATGTTTATATATTATAAAATGAAACAATTATAATAAAAAAATGCTAAAATGTTTTGTATTTAAAATACACTTAATTTTATCTGATATGATAATGATAACCTTTATTTAACCAGGTAAGTCAATTGAGAACCAGTTCTTATTTACAATGACGACCTAGCCAAGAGGCAACATGAAAAGCAGATGCAGTACAAAGCAGTAGGGACACAATACAATAACAATTTCACAAATGCAGATAATAACATTTAAAACCAACAACAACAAAAAAAATCTAAAAACAAGCACAGTCACCTTGAACTTTTGACTGAAAATGTTTATGTCACTCCATTGTATGTGCGTTATCAGTGGTTATCAGCTGATAGATATGGGCCAGTAGGGACCCTCTGTGCGTACTGGTAGGCTCAGAAGGCTGTTATCATTCATTCACATGGTTAATCAAACACAGTTGATCCACATAATCAAGGAGTTCAAAAGACTAATGAAAACCTTCAGTAGTTGGATCAGCTGTGTTTGATCAGGGTTGGAGCAAAACTGTGGCACTTCAGGGAGTTTGAGACCTATGCTTTAAATAAAACTATAACATCACAAAACAAATTTAGAAAGTTAAGTTTTTTTAATAATGAAGTGCAGAGCTGTGGCCCTCCAGGAATTGAGTTTGAGACCTATGATTTAAAATAAAGTTAATATTAATCATACTAATAACCATATTTGGAAGTATACTTTTTAAAATAATAGAAGTAGTTATGCATATAAAGATGTGATGCAGTACAGCTAACATCACTTCATATGTTGAAGAAAATGTATTTTGATTTACACTGAGCTAATGATTTGCATTCGAAGCATTACATTTATTTCACACTTAAGTGTATTTTTTTACAGTGTATTAGGTGTACATGTAAAAGCAAACTAAAGTAACCTCTTGCTTACAAGGGTAACCATTGAGTACCTTAAATCAAATGGTCTCAAGAAAAGAATTAAGCGAAAACTTCTGCACTTCCAGTAATTCTGCTTGAGGAATGTATCATAGTCTATCACTAAGGAAAATGTTGGCTTTTGCTCTTATGCAGATTGAATCCTGGCAAGCGAAGGCTGTGCATATGTTCTACCACACATTTTTTATTCATCTTTACCCCCAACTCACTGTGACTAATCTCCAGTCTTCTCGAGACCAAAATAAACAAATGAATACGCTTTTGTGCTGGAAGCTTGCGGTCTTTCCCCTTCTTGTTGTGCAGAGGAATATTGGATGTTGCTTTTGATTGCGTGCTCCTGAGCTTAGCGTCTCTTTAAAAAGCGAGCCTGACATTCTCATGGCATTTGGTGTCTCAACGATTGTATCAGCCGCATGTGTGGGCTGTGACAGCAATGAACTGCCACAAACCTCACTGCAGCGCTATGTCGCCTTCTCTTGCCCTCCTCTTGTGTTTCCTCTCCCACATGTAGACTGTTCTCTCAGATTCCAATGCAGTGATACTGAGATATGCATGAAATATCTTCACGTGCACTTGAAGCTCAGTATGCAAACTCAGGTTTCGAGGAATGCTCATTCCTTGGACCTTGGAGACGGTTTCGGGTCCTCTAATGCAGACTGATGCTCTCGTCCCTGTTGCATGCGTTTAATATACAGGCAACAATCTTGCTCGGTGATTATTGTGTGGCAGGCCGTATCCTAGGAGATTTGTGAATATCTAATGAGGAGTTTGCTGCTCATTTTGCAGAGTGGGTGCTTTGATCTCTTTCTGTTGCATTTCCAGATTCACGTCAATTTCCTTCCTAATGAAGCTGGAAGCCTGATGGGTGTAGATTATGGGGCATTTTTCGGCTATTGGAAAACATCCTTTGATTGGAAAATGATGGTGGGGCTGCTATAGTCCTGAAGAAGGTACATCTACTTTGGTCTGTTTCTCTACTGTCCATTTAAAGTGCTTCTAAATCTAATTGTTTGATTGTAATTGCTGTTTTCTCCGTGTTCTCAAAGACTAGATTTACTAAACAAGGAAACTTAACATGAGAGTGCTATTCTTTAAAAACACTGGAGTTGAAAGTTTTGTGGTGACAATGTGCAAATTAAAGATCACAAACACATCAGCTTATTTCCATTATGATCAGTGGAATCTATTAAAATCAGCACAAATTAAAATTATTATGGATTAGTAAGGGTGACACAGTGGTGCAGTGGATAGCACTGTTGCCTCACTGCAAGAAAGTTGCTGGTTCCAGCCCTGGCTGGGTCATTTGACATTTCTGTGTGAAGATTGCGTGTTCTGGTGCTTTGGTTTTCCCCACAAGTCTGAAGACGTGCTTTAGGTAAATTGGGTAAGCTAAATTGTCCATAGTGTATGTGTAGTGTATGTCATGGTCCTACAGGTTGGGGGTTGAGCAATGGGCTAATGATGTTACCCGCCTAAATGATGTTACCCTTATGAGCACACCTCATAAAAACTAGATGTTACAAAACACCAATATGGAGCGACTAAATATCAACTTCGATATAAACAGCCCTGGGAGTGGGTATGTAAGTATGGCTTAGTAAACTAGAAGTCTAGTGCCATATAGGTTGTATTAAAAAAAATATATATATTCTGTACCCTTATTTACCATTCCCTAAATTTGTCCACTAATATAAGGAATAGTGAATGAAAACAACTGAGTAAATTCAAACACTGAGTGCACAGTAAGGGATGATGTTATGTTTGTGCTTTGTTGGTTGATAAATCGCTCCGACTGAATCAATTTTTAACTTTTTTTGTCAGATCATATGATGTTTATTTAACACTTTGTAAGCTGTCTATTAGTATTGAAAGTGTTTTGATTTCTGTCATGTATATTGTAAATGCATTCAACCCAAAATCTGTGATGGGTATTCTCTAGCGCAGTGGTTCTCAAACTGTGGTACGTGTATTAGAGGTACACAGGCTTCCTTCTGGCGGTACGCGGAGGAATGAAATATGTCATGTACATGCTATACACATTTCAAAATTTATCAAAAGTTATGTATATAATATGCAAAATAAGTCATATAGCCTATATTTCTGAGGTAATCTGCCACATTTTTTAAACTGAGCAAAGTTGTAGCTGCTTTACTGGGCCTACTACGCTACTGTATTTCAATACTTCTCATTTTAGTGGTACTTGGAGAGACTAATTTTTTCGGAGGTGGTACTTGATGAAAAAAGTTTGAGACCCACTGCTCTAGCAAATGGGCTCTATGCTCAGAGTATTTTCAATTTCACAAGGTTGTTTTTACTGCATCATTGTTGTAATGTAATTAAAATAGATTCAGTTAAATAGACTTCAGCTTTTATTTAGTTGTTTAAGCATGAAACGCAATAAAAGACTGTTGTAACCCCTACTGTATCAACAGGCTAGTGCAAAAATTCCATTGAAAATACTGAGGTAAAATTGTCATATTTTAAAAAACATGGGGGGGGGTTGGAAATTAATGCAGTGCTTCTTGTCCGATCTGAGACCCACTTCATATTGTATATCCAACAGGCAGTGAAGATTGATGATTTTTAAAGAAGCCAGATCTTAAACGTGACAATTTTGTAATGGAAAGACCTGGCTGAAAATTAAAAGTCTGTGTGCATATAGCCTATAGCCCCTTTCACACATACAAACCTTTCCGGAAAATTACCGAATCATGTCTAAACAGGCCCTTTTTGAAAATACCGGTAAATTTGTTCTGACAATTTCTCAGAAAGAGAAGTTGTAACATTACCGGTAATTTGCCAGAATGCTGCTCTGAGTGAACACAGAAGGAAAATTGCCAGAAAGATGTTTGAAATGCACTGGCGTGAGAAGTCTACTTTAGCTAATCAGATCATTCAGACGCATGCACATCCATGAAAACAAAAGCCTTTGAATACTTTTTCAGGCACATTTAGCTGCTAGATGTTAGTCAGATAATGTTTCTATGTTCCTTAATAATACCAACTGTGTAAAAAATTATTGATAAAATGCTTATGAAAAACTGTTTGTTTACCTTCAAGCTCTGCTTCAGTTGCTTGACGTGTGTGCATGTGAAGCAGACGGCAAGCTCCAGCACACACACATATTACAGTATTGACATGCAAAAGTGTCCCTCCATATATTTTCATTGAAGTTGTTCACAATACTTATCCATCCACAGAATTTGTAATGTAGTCAAATGTGTAAACATTTAGCCGCAGTTTGCGCTTCTGCCTTTGGATGTCTCTGGGACAAACCAGGTGCATGAATAATAAAGCTTTGAATGAAAGTGAAACCATCAACAAAACCTGGCCCCTTCTGTGTTTATAAACACAAGCGCAGCTGTTTAGAGCTCATTTCTGGTTAAGCATGTTAGAATTTACAGCTATTTTGGAATGGTGGTTTGAACGGTCTTTCCCGGAACATTCTTGCCTGTGTGAATGGCACTTCTCTGAAAGTCGTTCCAGAAATGTTCCAGATATTTACTGGTATTACTGTGTGAAAGAGGCTATTGAGTGTATGTTGATTGTGCACTTGTTATTAAGATGCATTGTGGAATTGATTAAGAGACCCTCAGAATGTCCTCTATACGAATTTGGTACTACAAATGGCTGCTTTCTCAAATAGTGTACTATTTAATGGGAAGACGGGATGATTGCGCATACAGCCCTAGACTTTTGGGGGTCTTAAGCAAAACTTTGTGAAGCTGCACCAGTCAGTGTGTAAACTAAAACCCAAAAATGACCCCAATTCCCTTGATCTACTCTATCACTGCACTTTCACTGTCAACAAACAATGAGTTTATATTGTCTGTGATACAGTTTAAATATTCAATGTATTCTAGTGATAACTGCCTTGTTCATTTGGTTTATATTTTATGGCAATGCTGGACCTCAGTTGCACAGTCCTAGTCATTAAACAAATTTTTAAGAGTAAGTGTACGCAAATGCATTAGAACATGATGGACTCTACTGTGGCATCATTACTGGCTCTAACATCAGACCATTTTAAGGGAAAGTTCAACCTAAAATGAAAAAAAATTTCATCAATTACTTTGGTTTCAAAGCTTTATGAGTCTCTTTCGTTTGTTGAATACAAAAGAATATAATTTGAAAAAAATCTGGAAACTCGAAACCATTTACTTTATCACTTTTTTCCTATGGAATTCAATGGTTACAGGTTTCCAGTTAGCATTTCTGTGTAGAGTTTCCCAGTTTCCCAGTACTGGGTTGTGGCTGGAAGGGCATCAGCTGAGTAAAACATATGCTGGAATAGTTGGTGGCTCATTCTGATGTAGCAACCTCTGAAATAGAGACTAAGCCAAAGGAAAATAAATTAATAATATAATATAATATAATATAATATAATATAATATAATATAATATAATATAATATAATATAATATAATATAATATAATATAATATAATATAGTAAAGTTTATTCTTCCTAATGTACAAAAATAATATTTATTCATTCCTTTTCTTATCGGCTTAGTCCCTTTATTAATCTGGGCCACAGCAGAATGAACCGCCAACCTATCCAGCACTTGTTTTACGCAGTGGATGCCCTTCCAGCTGCAACCCATCACTGCTGGGAAACATAAAAATAATATTAACAAATAAACAAAAGAAGTAAGAATGGGATATCAACTTAATTGATAAATGTTATTTGCTCGGATCTATAACCCTGATGGAAATATTCACCAATTAAAAGCAATTAATAATGAATTTACAAGCAATACAAGAAATTAATAATAAAAGCAATTCTTGTGCTTTTCTTATAAGAGAAAGCTACAGTAAATGTTATGAATATTTTCAAGGCTATGGCAGGTGTTCTCTTCATCCTTTTTTGAGCAATTGTGAGCCTTTTGTACACATTTAAGTTAATATATGAAAAAAGACTTGAGCAAAGACAATGAGCACATGTTATTACACATTATACAAAAATGTGTAATTATATGATAATGTAATTATACAATACTATATTTATTACCCAACTGTGTTCTATATATTGTGTTTGAATCTATTGTTAATAATATACATACACATTTTCAGTAGTTGAAAGCAGTTAATAAGTAAACAGTCTTGTAAAACTTCACTGGTTTTGTTCAAGGTTTAAAGGGCACCTATTTTACCCCCTTCTGAAGATTTAAGATAAGTCTATTGTGTCTCCAGAATGTGTCTGTGAAGTTTCAGCTCATCAGATTATTTATTATACTTCTTCTTCTTTTTGCGGGGTCGGTCCTTTGGAACAAGTCCTCCATTTAGACATGTCCATATGATAAAGACTTTATTATGGAGACAGATAAGACTCAAAAGTAATTCACGCAAAAGACACGATTTACATGTTTATGTTCATTAGATATAATCAGGGCCGGAGTGGGACTCCTTTTCAGCCTTTGAGCACCCTTCAGAGTTTCAAGCCTTTGACCGGCCCACCTCAGTTCACGACTGACTATATTAAAATAAGATAATTTCCAATTCAGTTTCTAATGACACTATCACGTCTTTTTCAAGAAAACAGCTGCTTTAGAACTTCAAATGTTCAACAACCTTACAGTTTTGTATGTCTTAACAATAAAAACGAAAAAAAACAAAAAAAACACTAACTCAGGTGAGGATCGAACATGGGTCGAGAGCGTGGCAACCCAACGTGCTGACCGCTGGACCACAACGGCACTGTTTCTAATGCCTTGGCCGGAATAATACTTAATCCTCATCATTACCCTGCAGGCTAAAGTTTACTCATGGAGCTGCGAGACAATAAATAAGAAAAGCGGAGTTGCGGCAAAATAATGGATAAAAAGAGTGAGGCTATGGTCAAATAAATTAATAAATGAAAAAAAGTGTGACTGCGACTGCTGCTTTCTCCGTTCGCCATGCTGGAGAGGAACAGTCTGCGCAAATAGAGCGCAGAGTGGGTGTCCTTAACTACAGCTCTCCTCTGATTGGCTGAAAGGTACGAGTTACCCTGCCTCTGGCAGGAAAGTCTCAAAAATACTCACACACGTATCCAGGGTGAGTCGTACGTGAAAGAGGATTTGCACATTCTCATTCAGGATGAACTCGCAAGTTTTAAACATTCAAAACTTTTTGTACACTCTTATACATTTGCAAATGGTGTTTTGCATTTGTGAAACGTATTTGATGAAAATGTATTTTTATTTTGAGCACGTGAAATTTTTTTGTGAATGTAAATAAATATTTTACGCACGTGAATTTGGTATTATGCACGTGAATTTGGCTACGCATGTGTAAATCGTGTCTTTTGCGTGAATTACTTTTGAGTCTTATCTGTCTCCATACTTTTTTTACACCTTCCGGCCGACCTGTCGTCTGGGCCACTCACACACTTATACACTACGGACAATTTAGCCAATTCACCTGCAGTATGTCTTTGAACTGTGGGGGAAACCGGAGCACCCAGAGGAAACCCAGGCGAACGCAGGGAGATCATGCAAACTCCTCACAGAAATAGCAACTGAGCCAAGGTTCGAACCAGCTACCCAGCGACCTTCTTGCTGTGAGGCGACAGCACTACCTACTGTGCCACTGCTTCACCCAGATTATTTATTATACCTTTTAGAATATTGGATTTTCTGCTTTTAACACAATGTAGTTGTTTTCGTGGCCTGTGCCTTTAATGCTAGCTCTCCCCGTCCACTGTTCCCACATGCCTGACATGAAGGAAGCAGATCTCACTTAACATTTATGAGAAATACTACAGTAAGAACTTTTCCAATTCTTTATTTGATGTGTTTGTTGTGAAGTTGCAACGATGAGTCACAAACAATATTGTTACAAAGTTCAAACATGAACTCACACACACAGAGCACACATTTAACTTTGCACACGGAAAATGTGACAGGATACATGTTAATATCCACTGCTGTATGGATATTCGTTATGTTACTGTAGAAAATACACCTGATTTAACATTCACAAAGCGGTATTGAAGAGTCTTCCTTTATAATTGTAGTGACATGCGACTGTGGTGATAAAGATGGTAAAATGACTCTAGTTCATTACAAACATGCTCTGTTTTAAAACATTTTAAACTTGTAAAACTCATTCTTGATCACATTTGATGATGATTGATGATCACAGAGACCTCAAAAGATTGTTTTGCACACATCCTGTCTTGTTGATATGATTATACACGTTACTACTGAGGCATGATAATATGCGGCTGTCAATCAATTCGGTGGGTGAGAAAACCGCACTCCTACGTCATGTTGCAGTGGAACTCAAAACGGGAGGGATTTGGATCCTATTTTATCATCAGGAAATTTAAAGCTGAGAGTTAGTGTCTTTATATCACTCCAATATGACTGTGGATACACTATACCTAAACACAGTTCTGTCCAAACAGCTTATAAAAGATTATTTTTATCATAGGTGCCCTTTAAAACTCTTTATTGAAGATGCTTTTAATATATCAAACAAAATATCAGACAAAATCACTGCATCGGTGTCTAACATGTTTACTGTTTTTATTTCCCCATTCTCTTATTATTTATTTAGTTTCACTTTATATTAAGTGGCCCTAATTAATATGTACTTACACATATGTACTTACACTGAACTTAATAATTCGTTACAATGTACTTATTGTGTAGATACATATTTTTTACATTGTACTTACACTTAATTAAATACCTGTATGTAATTACATATGTAATTCATTTCTGTAATTACAGTTGTAATTTTACTGTTGACCATCCCTTATACCTTAACCCTCCCT
This sequence comes from Danio rerio, assembly GCF_052040795.2. Taxonomy (NCBI): domain Eukaryota; kingdom Metazoa; phylum Chordata; class Actinopteri; order Cypriniformes; family Danionidae; genus Danio; species Danio rerio. The sequence continues at coordinate 27,729,279 of NC_141038.1, forward strand.
TAAACCTACCAATACCTCCAATAATGTGCATAACCTGACCTGTATCCCAACTCAAGAGCACCAGAAGTGTTCTGCAATACATTTTCAACAGGTTAAGTATATTGTATTTATATTTTGATGCAAGTACATAGTAGTTAAGGACTATGTAATATAAAGTGCGACCTATTTTTCTAATAAAATAAATGTCAGAATATTGTAAAATGTAAAAATGTCAAATACTTATAGGCCTAACTATGTTACTTACAGTTTTATATGAAAGCATTACATGAAAACTCTGTTACATAAAAACATCCACAAAGTTTTATTTAAGTCTTTTTCCGCTGTAGAAAAGATGAGGCTGTTTTATCTGCTTGTGCATGCTCGTCAGTGTGTGTTGCACATGTGTGTGACATCTTGTTAGAGAACATCACACTGCCTTTGGTTTACACCCTTAGCTGTTGCTATGACGTCTTAGGCAGCGCAAGAGCTCTCTGACTAAAACACACTTCCTCTGCAGATAAGAGTGGGAATGTGAGTAGTGTTCGCTTGTTTTTCTTGTGTTTTTCACGTTTGAGGCTTCAGCAGACATGCTGTACGTGGCTTTGATGATGTCAGAGCTCATTTGCAAATCATTTCCGAACAGTGTAAGTGCTCGTAATGCATTAACACATCAATGAACAAGATCTCAAGATGATTTCGCAAGTGTTTCTTCATATGGCGTTTATTTTAGGTTTAAAGTGCCCCTATTATGGCTTTTCTGATATTACCTTTCATGTAGTGCATTAAATGGCTATTTGTGAATGTGAAAGGTTTGCAAAATTTCAGATACATGACGTTTTTGTTTTCCCAAAAAAAAGAACTGGGTCTGAACCCTCCGAACTTTACATTTTGCACAAATATATGTAGGTTTTTAACAATTGTGCATAATCCTAGCCAATTGTGTGCACTGTCTGCCTGAAAACAGCATCTGTGTTCACTCTCAAACTCTGTGGTCGTATTTAGCCCTGGAAGAGATAATTTCAAGAGTTCATTTTGTTCAGAAGATGCTGTTTTATGTGCTGCAAAAACAGATTTACTTTTTATTTTGTATTAGCTTCCGAAGCAACTGACAACTTCTTTCTTTCTTTCTTTCTTTCTTACTTTCTTTCGTTCTTTCTTTCTTTCTTTGGTGAATTGTGAGTTATGATATATCTATGTAACTTCTATGTTTTTATATTTTGGTTTAAAAAATAAACCTGTTCTTGATTTACCTGTTTTTCCATGCTGGGCCCGTTCTTCGTACCTTGCTTAAATGATGAAGAAGATGATTTGACAGATCCTGGATTTTTTTTGTCTTGATAACTGATCTCTGGCTAATTAGGTTCTTCAAACAAGTTTCCAAGTTAAATTAAGATGTCTGAATAAACTGATCTGAGATTGCTGCGTGTGTTAGACAGATCTATCAGTCCACTAAATTATGATCAGCAATGTAATGATTGGCTGACAGCATAACAGCGTAATGACATCATCTGATTAATATTTAATTATCCATGTGAGTAAAATTACAAAAAAATCATAACAGATGCTTTGTTAAAAATTATATGCATTAACTTTCCACCTTTGTTGTGGGCTGCAGGCTTTACACTTTCATGTGTCAAGAGTATTTAGCTATTTATTTACTTTTACTTTTAGAGCAGATTTTTTTTTTTATTATAGTAGCCTAGGCCTATTCAAGTTTCTTAAACAGCGTAAGGAATAACTGGCTGTTTAAATTAACTTTGCATCAAAAAAGCATTTTAATATCGGTAAAGATGTCTGCAACTTTTGTGAAACATCAAATCACCGTCATATTAGCTGTCAAAAGCTGTGCATGACTGCATAAATCATTATTGCTTAACTTTGATCCAAATTGTGCTGTTTTGGTGACTGCTGCTTTAAATTTAAAATATGATTGTGGTCCCAGCCTTCTTTTCTGAACTGAGGGCTGAACTGTGATTGCCTATGCCTCAGCATAGCAGTAGGTAGATTCAAAACAGGACTAACATTATCTCAGTGAAAATTTGAAAATGTCAAAAGAAGTGACTGAGAAGATCTATGGTGATGAAGATGTTTATTTGTGCATCCTAAAACTCTACATTCAAATGCTCTTAATGTCTCTGATGACAAAAGTATTGTCAAACAACAAATATTTTAGTAGAATGTTAGTTTATAAAGTTTAGAAATAACTCAAATACAGAACTTTCATGTAACCCAGAGAGTATCATTTACAAATGGAAAACCCTTGAAATGTAAGTCACACAGTGAGGAAAAAAACACATCTCAGTCCCATTACACATCAGAGCAACTAACCTGTTTGTCATCACGCGTATATTTCAGCATCTGCTTTGTCATATGTTGAGGCTGAATCTTCCGTTTGAGAGATGTGTCTGTTTCTGTGTTAATCTTCCGAAACATTCTGTCACTTGGTTTTTGATATCCTGTACAGCTGAGAGGACATGAACTGAACTGTTTCGAACTGAGAGGGCATGTCTGCTTTCATCAGGTTTATTGCTTGTACAATACCACTTGTATCAGCTTGTAAATCATCAGCTTGATCCCTGCAAAGCAGCGACAAGTTTTTTTCGGCATTAGTACTTTGCACTCCTTTACTTAATAAAAAAACATTTAGCCCTAACAAGTAAGATTTATGCACTGTGATTGCATACAGTTCCCATCTATTTGGATTACACTGAACTAATAAACTGCATGTGATTGATATTTTTTAGATAAACATGAATGAAACATATAAGAACAAGATTTATGTAATGATATCAACACATCCAATGTGTTTTAAATGCTTCTTATTAATTCATCTGTTTTGTGGAGTATGGAGTTGCGTCAATTTTGCTCATGAATATAAAGTAAACCAATAAAATTTACCTAATTGGATCTTACTTTTTCTACAGGTTTTATACCATATTTATATATATATATTTATACCAAATTCATACACTCACTGGCCACTTTATTAAGTACACCTAACTAGTACTGGGTAGAACCCCTTTTACCTTCAGAACTGTCTTAATCCTTCATAGATTCACCAAGGTCCTGGAAATATTCCTCAGAAATGTTGGTCCCTATTGACATGCTAGCATCCACCTCAAGGTTGGACGTGTTGTGCGTTCAGAGATGCTCTTCTGCATACCTTGGTTGTAACAAGTAGTTATTTGAGTTACTGTTACCTTTCTATCAGATGGAGCTTGTGTGGCCATTCTCCTCTGACTTCTGGTATCAACAAGGCATTTGTGCCCACAGAACTGCCACTCACTGGATATTTTCTCTTTTTCTGACCATTTTCTGTAAACCCTAGAGATGGTTGTGCATGAAAAGCCAGTAGATCAGCAGTTTCTGAAACACTCAGACCAGCTTGTCTGGCACCAACAACCATGCCATGTTCAGTCACTTAAATCACCTTTCTTCAGCATTCTGATGCTCGCTTTAAACGGCAGCAGATTCTCTTGACCATGTCTACATGCCTAATTGTATTGAGTTGCTGCCATGTGATTGACTAATTAGAAATTTGCGTTAACAAGCAGTTGGACTGGTGTATCTAATAAAATGCCCGGTGAGGGTATATTTTAACAGGAAAAACTCAAAACATTATTCTTCAGGTGCACACATATCAAACTATTGTATCCATATGAACTAAAATAATTTAAGTAGATTTTTTCTTATTGTACACACAGCACCCCATATTGACAGAAACACATATAATTGTTGACCTTTTTGCAGATTAATTAAAAAACAATAATTGAAATATCACTTGGTTCTAATGATTTAGACCATGGATGTCCAAGCTCGGCCTGGAGGGCCGGTGTCCTGCAAAGTTTAGTTCCCCAAACAGACACACATGGGCTTGCTAATCAAGCTCTTACTAGTCATTCTAGAAACATCCTTGCAAGTGTGTTAAGGCAAGTTCAAGCTAAAATCTGCAGGACGCCAGCCCTCCAGGACCGAGTTTTGACACCCCTGATTTAGACCCTTTACTGTGACACTAATATATTTAACTCAGGTGCTGTCCATTTCTTCTGATCATCCTTGAAAAGGTTCTACACCTTGGACTTGATTAGAAAAGTCACACACCTGTCTATATCAGACCTTACAGCTCACATTGCATTTCAGAGCAAATGAAAATCATGAGGTCAAAGGAACTGCCTAAAGAACGAGCTCAGAGACAGAATTGTGACAAGGCACAGATCTGGCCAAGGTTACAAAAAAATTCTGCTGCACTTAAGGTTCCTAAAAGTACAGTGGCCCCCATAATCCAACCAGAACCCTTCCTAGAGCTGGTAGTCCAGCCAAGCTGAGCTATCGAGGTCCATATCACTGAAGCCCTCCACCAGTCAGGGCATTATAGCAGAGTAGGCCAACGGAAGCCTCTTCTCTGTCCAAGTCACATGAAAACCCACCTGAAGGACTCCAATAAGATTCTCTGGTCTTATGAGACCAAGATAGAACTTTTTGGCCTTATATCTATGCAGTATGTGTGGAGAAAACCAGGCACTGTTTATCACCTGCCCAATATAGTCCCAACAGTGGAGCATGTTGGTGGCAGCATCATGCTGTGGGGGTGATTTTCAGCTGCAGGGACAGGACAACTAGTTGCAATTGAGGGAAAGATGAACGAAGTACTGGGATATATTTTGCGAAAACCTTCTCCAGAGTGCTCATGCAGGAACTCGGACTCGGCCGAAGGTTTTCCTTCCAACAAGACAATGACTCCAAGCACACAGCTAAAACAACAAAGAAGTGGCTTCAAAACAACTCCATGACTTTTTTTGAATGGCCCAGCCAGAGCCCTAACTTAAACCCAATTAAAAACCCGCATCTCTGGAGAGATTTAAAACGGCTGTTTACCAATGTTTACCATCCAACCTTACAGAACTAGAGAAGATCTGCTAGGAAGAATAGCAGACGATGTCCAAATCCAGGTGTTAAAACTTGTTACATCTTTCTCAAAAAGACTCATGGCTGTATTAGATCAAAACTTTTACTAAATACTGAGCAAAGGGTCTGAATCCTTAGGTTCATGTGATATTTTATTTTTTTATTTTTTATAAATCTGCAAAAAATGTCTACAATTCTGTGTTTTTCTATCAATATGGGGTGCTGTGTACATTAATGAAGAAAAATACTTATATGGTTTTAGTCAATGGCTGCAATATAACAAAGAGTGAAAAATTTAAAGGGGTCTGAAAACTTCCTGTACTCACTGTATACATACTGTAGGATGGGAGAAGCCACCTCCAAAACCAAACGAAATCAAATAAAGCAAAATAGAAATTAAAGTACATGTTAATGCCGCTAGAAGAACAGTCTGGCTAAGCAGAATGAAGCTGTTGTATGACAGTATAATGCTAATGTGCCACATATTAAGCAGATAAAGGTGTGTTGTAGACAGAACCATCTGCTACAACCGTGTTTGAATCTTTGGAGGAGTGGATGAAGCTGGCAGGTACAGCCTTGTTTCACGTCGGAGTCAAATGAAAAGTCAGTAATTGTTGCCCTGAGCTGTAAGGTGCTGCGGAGGCCACACAATAAGAGCCATTACTACACCCAAACTTCATAAAGAAGCCCCTTTGCTTCTCCCGGTGCCCACGCTCCTTTTAGACTATGGTTCTTCCCGTGTCACGGAGTGCATTTGTGTGATGCGTGTAGCAGTGAATGCATCTGTGCTTTAGTGTTTCTAAAAGACCCCCTGAAACACTTCATGCTGACGCACATGTTTGCCATAAAAAGCTTTTTGCTTGCTTATGAATGCGTCCTACCTAGATACCCGAAGCACTGCTTTATAAAAGCAGGGTTTGGTCTTTGATAATCCACACAGCTCTGGACAGCGCTGGGTTTGCCTGGTTTCTCACCTGCCGACATGCCCAGCAGGAGTAAGCAGGTCTGTTATCAGAGATAGAGGCGTGAGAGCGAAAGGAGATTGAAGTGTTTCAGCTCTGCTTCTGTACGATTCTCATACAGTCAGGTCAAATATCTCAGTACTGTGCTATTTACTTACTCTCAGCTTTGTAAAGTAAACCATTGCTGTCTGTTTTAGATTAAATGTTAATGTGAGTTTTTTTTTTTTATTATAGTCACCTTGGTCATGCATTAAAAAAGTGTCATGAGATTTGTGCCTTTTAGTCTGATGACAGTATGATGTTTACAGTGTTGGAGAGTAACTAGTTACATGTAACGGCGTTATGTACAGTTTTTTAATTACAAAATAAAAGTAACAGTAATTTGTTACAGTTACTGAAAAAAATGTTTAATTAAATCACAGTTACTTTTGAAAATGTTAAAGATTACAAATGGGGTTACATCTAAAAATACTCTTTAAAAATCTGGGATATATTGAATAATATTAATCTGTTGCTTTTCTTGTTTTTGATATGCACGATTCTGCTAAGATAATTTACACTGTAAAAAATTTCCAGGTTTTCACAACAAGTTACTGTAATTTTTCACAGTAAATTACATTAGTATCCCTTCACAGTATTTAACTGAAAAATTCACAGTAATATGTTGTATTCATAATTTTATTGTGAAATTACGGCAGGTAGCATGATTACAGCAAATTACTGTGAAAAGGGCTATATCTTTTGCACGTTAGTTATAGAAATTCAAACCTTTTTTAAACTCAACGTAGAAATTAATACAAATGAACTTTTAACAGATAATAACAATGGTATAGCCCCCAAAACGATTTGGTTACCAACATCTTTTTGATTGTACTGCACCTTTATTTAATTTTATACAGTTAACATAGAATAGGAAATAATATTTAATGAACATAACTGTGTGCTTAGCCAAAACATAATAAACTGGAATAAAAAGTAATTAATTAATGAAACCAAATACTGTTAAACAGCCAACAATTATTTCAATGTCAGGGTAAATGTCTGCTTTAGACGGTTTCATGAGTATTGGGCACCTGTCATCGCCTGGAGGTCACTAATCTCAGAATTAAATATATATATATAAATTATTATTTTTTTATCTATATAAATAAACCACAGATTAGAGTTTTAAACAACTACATTCTAGCATGAAAAACAGTTAAAACTTCATTTTCGGACGCATATAGAGCCATCGAAGACGGGGCAATTGTCCCAATGTCTAGCCTGAAGACAGGCGCCTCTCGGCGGATACATGAGTAAAGAGCGCCGTTACCGCCTGGAGGTCATAGATCTCCGCTACCGGCAAAACACACTTAAAATTACACACAATCTTTACTAACAGTCCACAGATTTGAGTTTTGAAGAACTACATTCTCGCATGAAAAAGTGTTAAAACTTTATTTCATTACATATTACAAGCAATATTTTTAATATTATGTGCCTTCTCATCCACCATTACAGCTTGATGCAGTTTGGTGCGAAATGAATCCTGGGAGGAAAAAATAATAATTCTCAATACACTCCAAACGAACTTTATTCTTATTGTTAAAGTCAGAGATATGTAATATTTTGAATGGCGAAGAAAATAATTAACTTTATATTTCAATCAATATATTACTCTTGCACTGCTTCGGTTCAGGACTCGTGTGACATTGAATCAGATTCAGATATTTTATCAGACGTGTTCATGAGCTCGAAGTGATCAACAAGCAATTCGTGTACAAGCAGTACACGAACCAAGCAATATGATGAAAAATTAATGAATTATATGTTTGCGTCTTACAATATTATACAAAACGGAATCGTTTTCAGGCGAATTCGACTCTTTACTGTTCACTTAGAGGAGCCGAATTCGACTCTTTACTGTTCACTTAAAGGAGCCGATTCATTGAACAGAACTGACTCGACTCGACCGCAAACTATGAAGGTATTTTTGGTGCAAAACTCCCAAGCAGCTGTAAAAGTGTCATTTGTAGTTGTAAAAAATAGCCACACATGTGTATCAGTAAATTTGTACTCGCAGAGCAAATTTGCAAATGCGTATCAGTAAATTTGTACTCGCAGAGCAAATTTGCAAATGTGTAGGTATTTTTTGTCTCCAACAAACACAACGCAACATTTACACCTGCACAAATTCTTCAGTACAGGTGCACAAATCCCATCGGACGAATCACAAATGCAGAAACTCATCCGCTCATGTTCTTTGCTACTATTGTTGCAGTGAATATGGTGCAAAACACATTCACACACCTGCATCCAGAAATGTGAAGTCACAGACAAAACTTGCACATCTGTAGATTAGAATGTGTATCCGCACAAAGAGAGCTGAACGTGTGTAGAATGTTTGATTATTTTTTTTCTAAGCACGAACACAAATATGTTCCTGCAACTGCTCAAATCTGCCGCTACGAGTCTCAAGCGCTGTTTTTCACTTGCAAATCTACATTTCGCTCTCTCGCTCTTCTGCACCAAAAATCACTGTGACATTTGGTGCAAAAGTTACTTGTGTATCTGCCAACCAAAACGTGGGCTCTCAGAGAAATTCAGCCAATAGGGGATGGGGCGTGACGTCACCGTTCTAGCGCTGCGGAGGCTGAACGTCGAAACCGAAACCCCCTTTGCGAGATTCGCTGCATCTATACCTAATTTGCGTTCAAAAATGCCTGCTTAATTATTTCATAGTAGGAGCAAACATGCCTTAAGAAAAGGAGTAGGTTTGAAACTTTAGTAACCATAAAAAGTACGCCAGGTGGATGCCTTTCTACTCCAGGAAGCCGCAGCCTACGGCCTGAAGGAGGAAGAGGACGCGGTCAGTTTGAAATGTGAGTATTAAACCAAAGACAATTCTTTGTGTTAAACTCGTATTTGTTGAGCTACTGTACAGTGCACTGTAGAATTGCTGAGGGTGTAAAGAGGCTTTAAATTATAGTCTATTTCATTTCGCTGTAAATGTTGACTGTGTAATGTTACGGTCTCCAATCAGCACATATAAAGTAACGTTTCAAAGGTAAAAAAGATTATTATCAAATGTCTGACAGAAAAATGTGAAGTATTGCAGATCACAAGACTAAACAGACATCTGAGTGAGTGATGTATTTGTGCTGATGTAGAATCTGCTGTCAATTGACTGTTGCCAATACTGTTTAAATTAGATACATGTATTCTTACTAAAAGAGAATAAAGGGTCATTTGTTTAATCTGTGCATCAGTATATAGTTGATCACTTGAGGATTTGTGACCGCGTGAGCTTCAAAAAAACACGTTTTGGCAAGCCAGACTCATTTACAATCTTGATTAAATATTAGATAAATATTAATTAAATATTAAATTAAATATTAGATTTAAATATAAAAAATATTAGTTTTAATAATTTTAATCAATTCAGGCTGCAAAAGATGAAAGAGAAAGTAATTCAGCATAGAGCGCAGATTTCTGTGCGCATCACGCGTCTGAACGCGCATTACCAAATGCACCTCCCTTTAATATCAGTTCATGCAGTCGTATTTCATACAATAGAAAGTCTTAAAGAACACAAACAGTTAAACAGCACTGTGAGATAATCAGTAGATGTATTGGGCCCGCTTAAACATTATAGCATTTTTCTCACGGAAAGAGCAAATATTAATTAGTCTGTTAATGACGCACAGAAACGGACAGATCACAGGCAGTTTCAGTAGTAAAGTTCGTGCAAAGTGCAACATACACAATTCAAACACCAGTGCAAAGCACTTTGTTGCAGTTTGTGTCAAAAACATCAATATTTTATATAGACACATATCCACACATAATCTTGCTTTCGCTTTGCTCTCTCTAAATGCGCGCTCTTCTCTTGACGCGCGCTGCTGTGTGTACCTCATCTGTAAATTTGGAGATGTTAGTAACTGAACTCATTTCAATATCACTGACTCGATTTATTAGATACGAAAGCCGTGTAACGTGCTATCGATTGACGTGTTGTCTTTTTTCCCCTTTAAATCTCTCAAATTATCATATGTGATCTCTCTGTTATTGGACTTTTTAACTGATAAGGGAAAAACGTCAAAATCATACACAAGATATCTTAAACTGTTACTGTTCACTGCTGTGCTCAACAATAGTGCAATACAATATTAAAAATTCAGAATTCAATAATGAATAGAATAAATCTTGATAATTCAAGATGTTTCAGGGAGCAGGTCGACGCACACAGAGCGCCATGATAAAGCACATGAAACGCCATGTGTGTGTTTATTAAAACATGTTATATGCGAAATAAATTAGATTTTTTTTGATAGGCTATAAATGATACTGTATTAGCTATCACTAATAAGTAGGCTAATATGCAAAGAAAATCTGCTATTCAAAAATTTGTTTGTTAGTTATAAAAAAATATTAATGTCTATATTGGCTCTGGTGCATTAAATAATAATAACAACATTAAGATTTTTTTTAAATGACAAATTATAGAAAATAGTATGGAATGTTGAAGTTCTTTAAAGGTATCATCTTAAGGTTGTAAATTCCAACACTAAAGTTAAAACATATTTAATTTTTATAATTCAGCTTTTGCTGTACAAATGATTAAATGTTTTAGGGAATAAAAAGTTTTATATTGTTTGTCAACTCTGTCATGGATGACTTTAGTAATGTTTAGAAATAATAATAAATCATAGCAAGAAAAATCGTAATGTGTAGTTACTAAATTTAAACTGAATTGACAGTAATTTAGTTTTACAACTTTTTAGCAAAACCTTTTACTTGCTATAACTGCAAAGATCACATGATACTAATGAAATCAGGCTTAAAATATTTTTTTATTTGTAAAATATGTGATTAATGAAATATTCAGTTTTCCTTTTGTAATTGTGATAATAATAGCATTGACAGTTCACAGTTTAAACATTTAAAATTAAAATATTGGTGAGTTTTTCTTTAAAGAAAAGCAAAATAAATTATTTTTGCATGATGGAAATATGTACTGGCTAATTTGTAAATCAAGAAATCGTGATTTTTGGTAATGTGATCTTTGAAAATGATGAACACATTTTATAAATAAATAATCAAAAATGTAACAATGTAATGTAACAATTTTTTTTAAAAGCTGAAAAAAGGATGGCTTTGGTCACTAAATGTACCTGCAACTACAGAATCACCCATATCGTTCATGGAGAGCAACATGTTTTTCTGGAGTTTTCTTGCAAAACTTGGAAACATCACGTAAGCAAGCAAACAGTGACATAAATAGAATCTGCAGTACAAATACTAGTTTTAAAATAAAAGTTAGTTTGCTTTATCAGAATGACAGAGAATACTATAAATTATTTTATTATATATATATATATATATATATATATATATATATATATATATATATATATATATATATATATATATATATATATATATATATATATAATTTGTTTATTTTTTTAATTTGCCCACCCTAAAGTTCCAAGCTGGAGCCGGGCCTGATGACAGAGGTGATTTATTCTAGTCTCTATGTTACAGAGAGGCTTTTATTGAGTACAGTACAGAAAATAAAAAAACATATTTTACATTTGCTATTTATTATTATTATTAGTTATTGTATTTTCAAACAGTGATTACATCAGCTTTCTGATTAATGTTGTGTGTGTGCTTTTTCTGCAGAGCTGTTGTGATAGAGCTGGACCTGTAGACAAGGGAACTAACACATTTGAGGAAAAAAGAATCCAAAATAAGAGGTAGGATAATTTTATTACTAGCACTACAGAAATCAAATGACACATTGTACAGTAAAATGACATTGTTTTTTGAATGTTTTTTATGTTTTGTTTGATCTGAAATATCTGCAGATTGGTGTGTGTGGTGAGGGTAAAGAAGTCCACATGCAGCAGCATCTTGGAAATGCTGTAATGCAGGGGTGCCCAAACTCAGTTCTGGACAGCTGGTGTCCTGCAGAGTTTAGAGTCAACTTCAACTAAACTCTGCAAGACAGCAGCAGTTCTAGACTGAGTTTAGCCACTCCTGTTCTCCTGTAGTGAACTGAACGAGACCCTGCATCAGTCCACATGCCCTTGTGTCCTCATCTGGACCAGATGTTGCTGTGGTCTCTTCATCATTCGTATCTCGGGCATGGACTGCCATGCATCACCGTCCTGTTTCAGTCTGACTGCAGCAATGAGGGATGTGATGATGGCGAAGTCCCTCTGATCATCTGAAGAACTGGCCCAGCTGTGTAGAGATACAGCAAAACATGGGCTTCTGTCTGTAATACATCACTGTTAGAATAAAGCTTGGTTTCATGTGTTGGTGACTTGTATTTATTTGTCATGATTACTCATATTCATTCTTTTAATAATATAATTATGTTTCTGTTTGTTTTCAATAAATAATGATAATACTTTCAATATTGTATGCATTTCCATTGTTTAACAGAAATGTAAGAAAATAAGATGCATTGTCTAGTGACTACTAGTAGATTTACTTAGTTAATTGTCCACATTTATCATTACTAGCAATACATTCTTGGTAAAAATGTTAAGTAAACATACATTTTTTGGAGTGTAAAATGAATCATAAAACATGGTAGCGTTAGTTATTAAGGTAAAGATGGTTTATATTTGCATTTAAACATTTTAATGGTCCCTATATTGTTTACCATGGTACTTTAAATATTTGGTCTGAATGACTTCAAAACAACATTAGAACTAATATTTATTTGACTGTGGACAGTGCTGTATTTTGATAGTCATTGGCTGCTAATATGATTTCCCTATATAGAATTTGAAAATCTTTTTCTGAAATTAAATTATTAAGAAGAAAGTCAGAATGTGCAACTATAAAACCAACTTCACCTCAATGCATTGGATGCACCCTGGTCTGCCATTTTTCTAAAATAAATATAGCTTATGAATTAAATAGTTTAATCATATTATGTGATAAGACTAAATAGCAAACATGACATTAGGGCAAGCAAGCCAAGTTACCTTTCGTAAAACAAGAATTGTTATCCTAGGTATGAATACTGATCACCAACATAGTTATATTTAAACTAACATCAAACTGTACAACTATAAGTGGTTTTAAAAAATGAAGCAATGAAAACGTACCTTAATTGTATTGCTGCTATCAGGATGTCATCGATTCAGCTCTGCAGAAAAAGCACACACACACCAGTAATCAGAAAGCTAATGTAAACACTGTTTGAAAATACAATAACTAATAATAAATAGCAAATGTAAAATATGTTTTTGTAGTTTCTGTACTGTACTCAATAAAAGCCTCCCTGTAACATAAAGACTAGAATAAATCACCTCTGATTCACATGCTCAAATAACATGTTGGTGTAGTTGCTGATGTAACACAAACCTTACTCA